>NW_027512589.1:0-300000 GCF_048772815.1 Callospermophilus lateralis
TGACTAGGTCCACGTGGCTTGAACTCTGGTGTGATTCCCCTTACAGACTGAGTTCAGGAACTGACCTCAGAGAAGTATTGCCATGAATTGTGTTGGGATTTTAGGAGACCACGCATGAGAGTTGCCTTTGGAAACTGAGATCAATGCCCAGGGTGCTTTCCGCAGAGCATTGTCAATCTCTGCCAGGGCATCACATTATTTTATTCTGAAAGACTTGGCAGCCATTGTTGACAGTCAAAACACACATGGGCCTCACATTGTAGACCTCAATGGGCCTGGCTTCATGTGTCCTTTTGGCCACTCTTTGGGAAGCCTTGCCTCTGAGAGTTCTCCAGAGTTTCCTTGAAATGTGCTTCCTCAAACATTAATGGTTTCTGAATGAATTGAAACCCACAATTTCTCCAACTTCATCCTTGAAAAATGGCTACATAAATACAATGAAATTTTTGAAATTTTCATGACCAGGTGGCACTGGAGAACCATTCAATGTCCTCTTACTGATGAAGTGTGTACCAGACAGTGCCTTGATTGACTGGGTTTCATGAAAATGATGTAGAACAGAGATGCCAGTATGTTGGAGCCTGCTGAGTAGTGGGCCCAGAGCTGTGGTGTGCAGGTGTGTGATAAAACATCTGTGGTCGGGCCATGTGTATCTGACATTGACTTCCAAATGGCTTGTGGCTGACATTGTGCAGCCAGGAATCACTTATATGTCTGATAACTCTCCATATAAGGCATCTTGTTATATGGAGATGTTTCAGGACAATGTTCAGAATCAGGTGCTATGGTCAAGGGGACAAGCTATGTGGGATAGAAGCCTGGTTGATGCATTCTCCTGCAGACCCTCATCTATTTCATGTGACAGAACTCTCTCCAGCACTGTGTCCCAGCTGAATTCCTTGAATTTTGTGAAGCAAATAACAAACTCCCAGTGCAGCAGCAAGAAACACCATGAAAAGTGGAGGATGACCAAATGGCTTTACAGTCCACACGGGGAGTCACTTAGCCTTCAGTGGCCACAGTTTACCTACAAAGAGTGAATTCAGCACTGCTGCCTCATGTCCTTTGGAAAATAAGAAACCATGTCCTCCACGTCACATAGATGCAGATCCAGCTTTGATGGTCTCATTAGAAAGAAAGCTAAAGCTCCTGACAACAACATATATGTCAAGTGCCCATCCTCAGAGGCAGTTTCTAAGGAAGTCTTTAGGCCGGCAGAGCTGCATGTTTGATAGCGTTTACCTATTAGACCAGGATGCAAGAAAAGACCACTGACTCCAATTAAAATCAAGTTAAAGCAAGCTTATAATTTCCACTGCCCAGGTGGCCTCTCCCTCCCAAAACAGTGGGAACAAGACAGCCACCCAAATTTCCTACAGCCCAGGTTTATAACCCAGAATTTTACACTACAGGGGGGTTACAAATATCAGAACTCTGACAAGCATCACACTAATCGTAGTTTATATATATATATATATATATATTATATATATATATATATATATATATATATATATTTTTTTTTTTTTTTTTTTTTTTTGCTGGCCCCAACATCAGAATTTATGAAAACCATTAGAACCTCAGAGAGGGTCATTGTCTGGCCAGGGAAGGCCAATATTTATGAGGTGTCAATAAAGTTTCATAGAGGGCTGTTCCTGGTCAAAGTGCCAGGCATGGGTGAGTTCAAGGCCACGGGCAGGCATTCCAAGCAGGTTCAGAATTTGGTGTAATTTATAGTTAAGCCAAAATTTTCTTTTCATGGCTTTGTGGCAAGATGGATCCAAATTTTAATAAAAGATCAGGTTGGGTATATCATTCCCCCCTTTTCTAATGTGTCCCTTTCAAATCTTTGATAGGGTAGGGGAAGAGCACTGAGGGAATTTTAATACCTCACGTAACAGTCTCCATATTTTTTGAACTCACACAAAACTAGTCTCCCTGATTTTACCTGACTTAATTAATTACTTAAAATGAAAGTCTATCTATTTTTGGCTCCATTGTTGTAAGAAGAGAGTCGTCACTCATTTTGGCTTCTTCTGAGCTGAGAGAGGGTGACATGAGGGGGCACAACATGAGGGATATGAGTTGCCTTTTAGAAGTCAATTCAGTTTGAAGTCTGGTTGTGGTAGAACAGTTTGTAAAGTCATCTGGGGATGGGTTCTTCTATGAGAGAAACAAAAACCATGAGTACTGAATAAATGTTGCAGCAGCTGAAACATGTCACTGTATAGATGTCCCCTCATCTGTCTTCAATATCCCCAGTTATCAGGACTTTCAACTTAACTTTTAGTGTCACAGTTGTTTCACCCCATAAGATACAGTTTAATAATTTAATGTCATCTGATCTTGCAAATTCCTTTTACTAGTATGACCTCTGTGTGTAATAGATAAACCTTTAATTCTGTTATTCAGGGCTGGATAATCGTACTAGCAAACACCAAGCCTACCTGTGTAGGTTAGGAATATCTGTAGGCCTTAAACAAAAAACTTCTGCCTCTGGTACCTCCTCTTGATAGTCTCTTTTTATACTCATCAGGCATTACTGTCTGAGAATCCTTCTTTGTAGCCTCCAGTCTTACTTATTTTGGGAGGCTACCATAAAGTGTATACGTTAAAATATTATTATAACTATTATTTTTTAAAATGCCCAGGAATGGCTGTATTTTGGGTTTATCTGTCTTTGCTAAGAGTTTAAGATGAAGCAGTAAAACAGACTTTTGTTTCTATCTATTGTTAACAGTCAGCTGAGATTTTATGGGAGTCATTCCTGGGGAAACTTGAGAGCAGCTTCTCAGTTCTGCTAGTGCCATTTGCGCTAGGTGAGTCCAGGTCTTGCTTGACCATGTGGCTTCTCTCGGAAGCATCAGGAATATCTCCCTTCTCTGATGACTCTCTTCTTCGTAGAAAATGCACTGATTGGCTTTCTGTTCTCCAGTGGTCTCATTAATCTTCCTGATCAGGAGGTTATGTGGCTCAGAGTTGCAAAGTTCTTTAGAGAAGTCTCCAGTTCCCTGGATACAGACTGACTCAGAGGGCAAGAGCCAAATATTTGTTTTATTGTCCCTTTTCATTTAAATTAAATTTTAAATCCTAATCTTAAACATCCAGCAAATAAATTTTGACAGCCTTATATTAAGAGTACTGTGTTTTAATGTCTATAATTTAAAATTATTTATCTTTTTATTATTTGGGATCTGTATTTTTCTGTCTTGTAGGTGATGACTTATTATCTTAAATTAACCAATATTGTGTTCTAAAAGCAACTCTTTTGTAAAACACTAACAGGGAATCTTTAGTTAACTTATAAGGAAATTCAAGATAAAATTAACAAGAGTAAAAATACTTAGTTCGTGTAATAGCTACCCTGAATTTTAGGCTGAGTTATACATTATATCCCCTTTTTGAGATCCTAGTAATCTTGACAGAAAAACATAACTTTAAATTAAATAACATCTGACCTACTGCTTTCGTAGTTATTCTCACATGTTGTAAGATGAGACACAGAGCCCTATCTCAGGTAAGGCAGGGCTCTATATAAATCTTAAGTGTTTTAGTTCTAAAGCTGATCTTTGTTTTTTAAATATGATTTTACACAGTTTACATAAATTGTTTGAGGTCACATGAACATTAGCTAACACCATATGATATCACATTTAAAACATGAATTAAAGAAAGGCTGAAAGTTTTTAACCTTTACATGGATTAGGCACTCATTAACTTAAAAATATATTTAAATTTTTTCCCAATGTAAAAAGTAACATAAAACTTTATATATCTTATTGATAACAAGTAAATAAATCCCCAATATATATATATATTTTTACCATACAACTTCAGAACACCAGCTTGATGAAATGCTCTTTTAAAGTTTCTACCTTACATAATTGTATACCTGGAAGATATGAGCACATTAATAGCATCACAATGACATTGATGTTTTTACATTAACCAAGTTTAGCTTTTAAAGAAATGGCAGTAGAGTGCTCTAAAATAACAGTTCTTATTTAATCAGTTGTTTAATTTTTATGGTTGCTTGTTCTAGAAAAATAAAACTTTATAAACACAATGTTATGGGTAAACTTTTGTTTTAAGAAATTTGTGTCGCTTTATCACATGAATGATTTTTACAATCTTATACAGACTTTAGAACAAACTTATACAGACCTTACTAAATCAATCAGATATCTAACAAAAGTACTCATGAATGAGTAATCCCATATCAAATTTACTTCACTTATTTATCAAAATATTAGAGAAAAGTATTGAACAGTGTAAACCATTTCTTTGTTAAAGGAAAAGTCCTAGAACCAAGACATATTAGACATTTTATAGACATTAATATTTTATTAGATTTTTGAGCAGCTAGAAAAACTTGTAAGCTTAAATTTAAAGACATTTATTGTTATTTGCTTATCCAAATTTAAAGTGAATCATTTAAATCACGTGAATTAAAGATCTTTGAATCCACTTTTAAAAATTTGTTTTTATGAGTGCTTTTTTTTAATGATCGCTCCTTATATATGTTAATTTGTATATCACATATATGATATACGAACATATGGATATATAGACATACAACACATAACAAAAGTGTGCACAAATAATAATAGTAAGGCCTTGTAGCTTTTCGCAGGTGAAATCTCCATTGCAATGTTTCAAAACTCCACTTTTGGTCAAATATAGAACGGATCAGAAAAATATTAACCTAGTTCTGTAGGATCAAAATAATGAACTCAAAAAAAAATACAGAATCTATGGAAAAAAATGAGAGTCCTAGAAAAAATGACTGGCCAGTAATTAGTAAATATCATACGATATACCTTTTTTTTCACACTTAGACATCAGATCAGTCTCCTACTGAGTTTGCAGGCTTCTTTCATTTACATTTCAACATAAGTCCTGGCTGAGTTCTGGAAGGAGCTGGACAAAACTGCTATTCTAAGCAGACACCTCAGGCCTAAGGCACTTTAACCATAATTTTCAGGTGAGGATGTTGAAAATTATGATACAATTTTAAGATACAATTCACAAAATTTTATACCTTAACATCTTTTTTTGTCAACAGATACCATACTATGATTTACTATCCTTGTCCAAATTAATGCACTGATACACACTGTGACATTTTCCCAGGCTACCCAATTAAAAATTGGTTAAAAAAAAGACTGAATGATTGGGAAGTTACTTGCCAACTTGGAAGTAGAATTCTTTAGTTTTCCATTTTAAGTATTTAAGCTCTCTGGCATGAATTATCTGAAATCATAAACTAAAAAATTACCTAAACCCGACTTTTAACTTCAAGATTGTGCAATGCTTCAAAAACCCATTCAGATACCATATTGTTACAATAAAACATCATCCTTTAGACACACATTCAGCTAAGATCATTCCCAAGAAACAATTTATAATATCAACACATTATTGCACATGTCTTAAATGGCCAGAAACAAAGACAAAAGACAGAAAGAAAGGAGCTCCAGACTATGGCTGACAGAACAGAAGCCTTTAAAACAGCAGAAAAGAGAAAAATCTCCTACACCAGTGGCACGATATATGTCCCCACAAGGGCATCAGATGTTTTCACAGAGGGGGAACCTGAAATGCAATATCAAAGGTCTCCATGGTGACTTTACTGCATTTAGTGTCTCCTTTTTCTTTTTCTCTTTTTTAAGAAGACAGAGGTGGCATAATACTTACAGTGCAGGGAAGGAAGGAGGGAATTCACTGAAGCAACAGGACTTCGGCAGCTGCTGGGAGTCCCTCAGTCCCGTCTTTTACTTACAGGATTAGCTCCTCTGGTTCGGTTCCACGCCAAGCACGCTGAATCTCCTAACATTTCAGTTGTCAGCTCTCAAAAATTCCAGGGTCAGGGGCAGTATCAAAATTTGTAACTTAAATTTCGGTTCCGGACCTTGAAGCCAATTAATACCAATTTAATATAAGGACAGGGTTTGAGAAAAAGTAAAAGGGAGGTTTACTGCTTTGCTAACAAAGGAGAAAAACAGGGGACTTTGTCCAAAGTTGTGACTCTCTTGATCTGGAGGGACAAGGGGTTTTAAAGGAGTTTCACTTGTTAACCTGGGAGATACTCAGTTATTAGGTCCCCAGCAGGCATTGCCCTCTGCCGTGGGTGTGCTCCAGACAGCCAGCTAGGGGCTTCTCTCATCCTGCTTAACAAAGGCGGGTATAGTGCATCACATTTCTTTAAAACACAGTCCAAAGGGGTGTCAGGCTTACATGATTTATTACCCATTTTCAAGTCCAATATCCTTAAGTTTTTACCACAGAAATCACACAACAAAACGCACAAAATCAAACAAATAAAAAACATTTAGAACACAGAACAAAACACACACACAAAAAAACCCAGAAACTCGGCAAATAAACAGAAAACCAGAGGAGCAATGCAGCGTCTTGCTAAAGCTCCGGGGTAAGAGCTCCTGCATGCCAGTCGGCACCTCTCTACACTTTCAGAGGTATTCCCTACAGAACAGAACAGAGGAAAGAAGGATTCCTATTACTGTCCCAGACAGGAGTATATGTGAGCCTTCCCAGGCCACCTCTCTGTCATCAGAAGAGTACTCCCTTAACCGGATATCAGATGTTATAAAGGCGCCTCTTACCTATGAAGGCCTCCTCCACCAGGTGCTTGATAATAGTTTTAGTGCGATGGTTCACTGCAGTGATCCACGGACTGAAGGCTCATTCCAAGGCCTTGGAACTTGGGTCTCCAGCCTGGAGTCCTGGAGGATAGGCCAGCTTCAGAATTTCCAGCAGTCTGGCTTTGTGATCTGGTCGGGTCATGTTGCTGGGGAACTCCAAAATGTTAGTCCAGGACACAAGAAAAGACCACTGACTCCAATTAAAATCAAATTAAGGCAAGCTTAATATTTCAAGCAGCCGGGCTGCCTCTCCCTCTCAAACTGGCGGGAACAAGACAGCAACCCCACCTTTCCTACAGCCCAGCTTTATAGCCCAGAAAGTTACACAAAAGGAGGGTTACAGAAAACAGAACTTTGACAAGCATCACACTAATTATAGTTTACATTTTTTTTTCTGGCCCCAGCATCAGAAATTATGAGGACCATTAGAGCTTCTGAGAGGGTCGTTGTCTGGCCAGGGAAGGCGAATATTTATGAGGTGTCATTAAAGTTTCAGAATGGGCTGTTATCTGGTCAGAGAGCCAGGCATGGGTGAGTTCAAAACATGGTCAGGCATTCTAAGCAGGTTCAGAATTTGCAGTAATTTATACTAAAGCAAAAATTATCTTTTCATGGCTTTGTGGCAAGATGGCTCACAATTTTAATGAAAGATCATGTTGGGTGATCAACCCTGTCCCTTACTTTTGGAAAATCCTCTACCACCTCCAAGGTTGTGAACTCCTGAGCATTTTCCATTCCAGATATGTATTCACAGAATTTCTAACTCTTCTTCTCTAATTGTGTCTTACTTGGGGCGAAGGTAATGTCAAGCCATTGTTCTGGATGAGAGTGGGAAGAATATTGTGCAGCACATAATTGCATACACATTGGATTCACTTTCCAATTTTCCAATTGAAATACTGAATTCCTGACAATAACCCATACCCTTCTAGACGCTAACTACAAATACTAATATGATGGAGAAAAATAACCCAAACGGAATTGAAATATAAGCAGTTCAGAGGAGGCATGGTGTATATTGGACTTGCCTTTTGCAAGATAAATGGTAGGTGTTATAAATCTAGTCATTTTTTAATTGAAATTGTTTTATATGTGTATTAAAGTTAACAAATATGTGAATTCCTATCTCCCTTTCGCTGTAACCTATTCAGCACATTAATTTTTATATGCACATATAGAATCCTACCTGATATCACACGTACATTTTTGTGAGGTGCCTGACATTGCAGATACAAATTGTGAGAAGAGATCACTCCACCTAAACGCTGTTGGAACTGAAAATTCAAGCTAATGGTGAGCTTCCTAGTTTAATAACATTATACATAAATCCATGTTCAGTAAAATGAATATTTTTGGATCTGTGGATGATATATATTTCATGGTGAAATTCGATTGGCATATATAATTCTACTTTTGAATGTCTTTGTGTGTGTTTGTGTGTGTGTGTGTATATATATATACACACACCCACACAAACACACAATATATAAATCTCTAGATTTTTCAAAATATGAAATATATGTGTCTTATATACACTCCCTAAATTCATTCATGTTCATGTATGTGGATTAATATTCAACTTTTCACAAGATTATTCTCAGAAATATTCATCCACCTGAAATACATATTTGTTTTCTAGTACTGAAAACTAACTTCAGTGAAAGGTGCAAACAAATCCTAGTATTTCTACATTAACTGACCTAGTTTAACATCAATGCAAGTAGATTCCTATGGGACATGATGTGTATTTTGACATTAATTATTATTCAACACTGGTACATTAATATTTCTTCAGTTTATACACATCATAGGATATATATTTCATCCACTACTTAGCAAATTTATAGGCATTTGTTTCACTTTCAATCACTTCTTGCTCCAGAACACATGTATTTCCCTATGTTTCTTGACTGGTCTTTTCATGAGACTTTTTTTCAAATATATTATTTTCGATTTCCATGATCAATTTTTAAGCAAAACTCACACACCCTTCATGATAAAACATAACCCTAAGATGACCATTAGATATATAACTGGTTGGAATGATTGATTGTGTATCATTATAACATTTCTTATATATTTTCAGATATCCATTCAATCCATTATTTAAAGTGGATCCAGTTATATTATTTATTCCCAGTATGGTCTATTCATGCGTTATTGCTATATTCATAGACAGAGGGTATACCTATTTGTACCCCAATACAAATTTATATGTTCTCAAAATATTGCTCCTGGAAATGGTGGAAGAAATACTCATGTCACGTGATATACATATACATTTTATCACAGAAATATTCTGGACACAAAAAGCAAAGGTCACACTTTCAATTGTACCAAAGCCTAAATGGAAAGTGAGCATGGATTACTAAAAACATACATGTCCAGGTTGCCTAATGCTCTCAAATGTCAATCCTATTGGTGACTACATATTTGTTTCTTCCTAAGATTATATGTTCAACCTCAAGCCTGTTGAAAATGTCTAATCCTATCACTCACTTTGTACTTTGCTTGATTTCCTAATGTCTTTATTGATATCTGCTTTCCCTCATATTTTTCCCAGTTCATCATTATGACTGACTCTTCACATGTGCTGACATTTACACTCACTCTCTAACCGAAACCCTATTGCTAAAAAACGTTTTGTCCAAATCCTATACTCACTCTTCATTCTAAACCTAACGAGTACCTTCCTCATCGTACTGAATATCGCTTTTTGACTGGATGTTCTCTTCAACATTCAATCATCCAAGGTACAAGGTCCTATGCCATTGTATATTGATTTATCTGAGACAACTGTGCAGCACATAACTCAAAGCTAAGAATACCACTTAAGGGTCCAATTCCCTTCTGGGCTTCAAATCTTTCCTAATTTTCTGCTTTCATACTTATATTTCACCTATATACTCTTGTAAATATCGAAGGTTGCCAATACCATTATTCATCTCGCAAAATGATTCGTAACCCAAATCAAACATGTTATTAACCCTAAACATACACTGTTCCCTCAATATAACTTACAGAAAAGCAGGGCAGAGTTGGTCTTACAATATAGGAATGTAGGTGATCTTCCACCTTCTGAGAACCTCAAAGATCCATGGAGAAATGATCCTTGGAGAAGATTTATGCAGCTATGTAGGACCTGAGAGAGCAATAGAAATCTTCCATGGCAAACAACCTGGTCAGGATGAATTGATGGGTCTAAATCAGCCTCTCTCTTCTTATTGTAGAGAAGTTGGAAGAAACCAGGCCTGTGTGGAGAGCTGTTCCCGGGTGCCTAAGGTTGATATTCCATTCTAACTTCTGAATGTGTCACAGGATGTTGGGGCAGCCTTCATCTCATGGGAACCTTGGAAGCAACTGTTAGGACAAAGTGGTTTTCAAGGCAGTGACCTCATTCAGTTCCTGAAGGAAGTGACCTCTTCTCACTTCCTTGGAGATGGAATTCTCTGAACTTGGGATCCAGGAAGCCAGGCACCCAGAGCCAGACCTAGTCCTAGTCCCATTGGGCTAACTTGTTTGCTTTTCCCAAGAACAGAGTCAGTCTTTCTTGGTACCTACTGATGTGAGGATGGCCAAATGCCAGCAGATCTCTGAAGAGGTACCTTCCCTGAGAAAGCAGGTAGTGGCTCACCGCTGTCTCCTGACAACTTCACAGAGTTGGCCAAGGAGACCAGATCTGAGACAGGACAGGCCATTTCGTGGGAACATTATATGGCCCACCAGTCAGAAGACACTCTGGATAGTCACATACCTACTTGGGGGAAGGAAGTGGCTTTGCCATTGTGGGTGTGAGTTTGTGTTTTTTTTCTCATGTTCTGAGAATAGGTAGGAAAGGCGTTTTTTTTTGGTGTGGAGTGGACTGTTTCTAGTAAGTCCTTTGACATTGTGAGGGTTTCTATGTCTGTGTATCCCACTGTATCTGTGGTTGTAGACATTAGAAAAGAGAATGCATCAATGGACTTGTTTTCTCTAGTAGAAAGCTTCCCCACATTAATACTGCCCAATTGATTAATGGACTTCACTTTGCCTTATGGATGGGCAACACCTACTGTCTTCTTAAGTTACTCTATTCTTCGTGAATTCTGGCCACTCTACAGAATACGCTCATGGTTTTGTGTCCCAGATATGTAACACCACAAGGCTCTGTGACATGGCCATGTACTGGATAGCTGAAGAGAATGAGAGCATCTCAGAAAACTCAGATATCAGTGTGACCAGTAAAGTCTCAGTGAAGAAACCCTTCTTGGGCCATTTGCTTACTTCTGATTCAATTACCCTGAATGTCAGGAAGGTCTTTGCCTCATGCAAACCCTTTGTGAAGCCTGAAGAAAACTGTTTTCATATGGAAATGAATGGGCTTCACCTGTGGCTCTTTGCTTAATTGCTTTGGAATGGGATGTGTCTGAATCAGTCTCTGGTCCTTGTGTGAGGCTGTGACTTAGATTCTCAGCACCCAATGGATCTGAATAAAAATCCCATGTGCTTCCCAAACCGAAATGGCCAAAAGAGAAGTCATTGTGGATGATTTTTTTTGCCTTCTTGTTTTAGGTTCCTGACCTCCATCAAGTGAGAATAGGGATCCTTGGATTAAATGAGTTCTTCAAATCCCTGCAGAGGCTAGCCCATATTTGCTTGGGTTTTCTCATGACTCCAAATCACTTAAAGAATCCATACCTCACAGACAGTAGGCCTCAAATTGGAGAAGCGGAACACTTTAACAGCAGGAATATTTGATCACTCCTGGTTCACAGGAGGAGTGTCCAGGCCACCATGATTTTAGGCAAATGAGGGGCAAGTGAGCTTATTTTGGACACTTTCTTAGGCTGTGCCCCTCATAGAAATCTCCAGGCAGAGGTTATGATGAGTGTCTTTATGGAAGAAGATGAGGGCCCTGTGGGAGTGTTTTGATTTTAATTGCGGTCATTTTTGTGGTGGTTGGAAAGAATGACTGGGTCCGCCTGAGCTTGAACTCTGGTGTGATTCCCCTTAGAGACTGAGTTCTAGAACTGAACTCAGAGAAGTATTGCCATGAATCGTGTTTAGATTTTAGAAGGCCATGCATGAGACTCACCCATGAAAACTGAGATCTAGGCCCAGGGTGTCTTTCCACAAAACAATGGGAATCTCAGGCAGGATATCACATGATTTTATTCTGAAAGATTGGCAGGTATAGTTGAGAGTCAAAACACACATGGACCTCACATTGTAGACCTCAATTTGCCTGGCTTCATGTGACCTTTTGGCAACTCTTTGAGAAGCCTTGCCTGTGAGTGTTCTCCAAAGCTTTCATTGAAATGAGCTTTCTCAACACTTAATGGTTCCTGAATGATTTGAAACCCACAGTGCCTCCAACTTAATCTTTGAAAAATGGCTAGATAAAAACCATGAAATTTTTGAAATTCCCATGACCAGGTGGCACTGGAGAAACTTTGGAAGTCCTGTGGTTGATCATGTGTATACCAGAGAATGCCTTGTTTTACTGGGTTTTATGTAAATGGTGTAGAACAGAGATGCCAGTAATTAGTATCCTGCTGAGTAGTGGGCCTAGAGCAGTGGTGGGCAGGTGTGTGATAAAACACCATGGTGGGGCCATGTGGATCGGCCATTGGCTTCCAAATGGATTATGACTGACATAGTGCAGAAATCAGACACTTATATGTAAAGGCATTTTTTATATGGAGAGGTTTCAGGGCAATGTTCAGAATCAGTTAACTATGGTTATTGGGGCAAGCTATGTTGGATAGAAGCATGGTTGGTGCATTCTCCTGCAGACCCTGACCCACCACACGTGACAGAACTCCCTCCAGCACTGTATTCTAGTAGAACTCCTTGTATTTGGTGAAGCAAATACCAAATTCCCACTGCAGCAGCAAGAAACACCACGAAAAGTGGAGGATGACCAAATGTCTTCAGAGTCCACACGAGGAGACACTTAGCCTCCAGTGGCCACAGTTTACCTACAAAGAGAGAATTCAGCACTGCTGCCTCATGGTCGTTGGAATATAAGAAACCATGTCTTCCAGGTCACATAGATGCAGACCCATCTTTGATGGTCTCACTACAAAGGAAGTTAAAGCTCATGACAACAACATATATTTCAAGTGCCCAACCTCAGAGGCAGTTTCCCAAGAAGTCTTAGGCCAGCAGAGCTCCATGTTTGTGGAGTGTTTACCCTGTTCTTTACTTTTGGAAACTCCTCTACCACCTCCAAGGTTGTGAACTCCCGAGCATATTCCATTCCAGATATGTATTCACAGATTTTCATACTTTTCTACTCTAATTGTGTCTTACTTGGGGCCAAGCTAATATCAAGGCATTGTTCTGAATGTGAGTGGAAAGATTTTTGTGTAACACATATTTACATACACATTCGATTCATTTTTCAATTTTCTATTTGAAATACTGAAGCCCTGAAACTAACACATACCCTACTATACTCTGACTTATAATTCTAATATGATGGTGAAAAATAACCCAAACAGAATAGAAATACAAGCAGTTCCGAGGAGGCATGGTGTATTGTTACAATTGGTTTTTGCATTATATAGTGTAGGAGTTATAAATCTAGTCAATTTTTTTTTTGTTGAAATAGTTCTTCATGTGTTTTTAAAATTAAAAACTATGTGAATTCCTGTCTCCCTTTCTCTGTAGCATATTCAGCACATGTATTTTTATATGCACATATAGAATTCTACCTGGTACCACACGTACATACTTGTGAGGTAACTGAATTGGCAGATGCAAATTGTGCTAAAGGATCACTCCTCCTAAATGCTGTTGGAACTGAAAATTCAACCTATGGGTGAGCTTCCTAGTTGAATATCATTATACATTAATCCATGTTCAGTAAAATGAATATTTTTCGATCTGTGGATTATATATATTTCATGATGAATTTTGATTGGCATATATATTGCTACTTTTTTTTCTTTTATTGGTTGCTCAAAACATTACAAATCTCTTGACATATAATATTTCTTACATTAGATTCAAGTGGCTTATGAACTCCCATTTTTAGCCCAAATAGAGATTACAGAATCACATCGGTTACACATCCACATTTTTACATAATGCCCTATTAGTTACTGTTGTATTCTGCTACCTTTCCTATACTCTACTATCTCCCCTCCCCTCCCTTCCTATCTTCTCTTTTTCCCCCATCTACTGTAATTCATTTCACTCCATGTTTATTTTCCCATTCCACTCACAACGATATGTAATTTTGTGTAACAATGAGGGTCTCCCTCCATTACCATGCAATTTCCCATTTCTCTTACTTACCCTCCCACCTCATGTCTCTGTTTAAAGTTAATCTTTTCTTCCTGCTATTGCTCCCTGCTCTGTTCTTAGTTGCTCTCATTATATCAAAGAAGACATTTGGTATTTATTTTTTAGGGATTGGCTATTTTCACTAAGCATAATCTTCTCCAGTGCCATCCATTTTTCTGCAAATTTTATGATTTTGTCATTTGTTAGTGCTGTGTAATACTTCATAGTGTATAAATGCTACATGTTTTTTATCCATTCATCTATTGAAGGGCATCTGGGTTGGATCCACAGTGTTTCAATTGTGAATTGTACTGCTATGAAAATCGATGTGGTAGTATCCCTGTATTACTCTCTTTTAAGGTCTTCAGGGAATAGTCCGAGAAGGGCAATATCTGAGTCAAATTGTGGTTCCATTCACAGCTTTCCCAGGAATCTCCATACTGCTTTCCAAATTGGCCACACCAGTTTACAGTCCCACCAGCAATGTACAAGAGTATCTTTTACCCCACATCCTTGCCAGCACTTGTTGTTTGACTTCATAATGGCTGCCAATTTACTGGAGTGAGATGGTATCTTAGGGTGATTTCGATTTGAATTTCTCTGACTGCTAGAAATGGTGAGCATTTTTTATGTACTTGTTGATTGATTGTATGTCCTCCTCTGAGAAGTGTCTGTTCAAGTCCTTGACCCATTTTTTTAATTGGGTTATTTGTTATCTTATTGTCTATTTTTTTGAGTTCTTTGTATATTCTGGATATTAGGGCTCTATCTGAAGTGTGAGGAGTAAAAATTTGTTCCCATAATGTATGCTCCTTATTTACCTCTCTTATTATTTCTCTTGCTGAGAAAAAACTTTTCAGTTTAAGTAGTCCCATTTGTTGATTCTTGTTATTAACTCTTGTGCTATGGGTGTCCTATAAAGGAATTTGGAGCCCAACCCCATAATATGTAGATCAGAGCCAACTTTTTCTTCTATCAGACACAGAGTCTCTGATTTGATATCTAGCACCTTGATCCACTATGAGTTAACTTTTGTGCATGGCGACAGAAAGGAATTCAGTATCATTTTGTTGCATATGGATTTCCATTTTTCCCAACACCATTTGTTGAAGATACTATATTTCCTCCATTGCATGCTTTTAGCTCCTTTTTCAAATATAAGATAGTTGTAGCTTTTTGGATTAGTCTCTGTGTCCTCCATTCTGTACCATTGGTCCACCCGCCTGTTTTGGTACCAGCACCATGCTGTTTTTTTTGTTGTTGTTGTTTTATTTTGTTTTTTTTTAATTAATTTTATTGTAGGTTGTTCAAAACATTACATAGTTGTTGATATATCATACTTCACACTTTGATTCAAATGGGATATGAGCTCCCATTTTTACCCCATATACAGATTGCAGAATCACATCAATTGCACAAGCATTGATTTACATATTTGCAATTCTGGTGACTGTTGTATTCTTCTGCCTTTCCTATCCTCTACTATCCCCCCTGCCCCTCCCCTCCCCTCTTCTCTCTCTACCCCCTCTACTGTAATTCATTTCTCCCCCTTATATTTTTCCTCCTTTCCCCTCACTTCCTCTTGTATGTAATTTTCTATACCCCTGAGGGTCTCCTTCCATTTACATGCAATTTCCCTTCTCTCTCCCTTTCCCTCCCACCTCTCATCCCTGTTTAATGTTAATCTTCTTCTCATGCTCTTCGTCCCTACTCTGTTCTTAGTTGCTCTCCCTATATCAAAGAAGACATTTGGCATTTGTTTTTCAGGGATTGGCTAGCTTCACTTAGCATAACCTGCTCTTATGCCATCCATTTCCCTCCAAATTCTATGATTTTGTCATTTCTTAATGCAGAGTAATACTCCATTGTGTATAAATGCCACATTTTTTTATCCATTCTTCTATTGAAGGGCATCTAGGTTGGTTCCACAGTCTTGCTATTGTGAATTGTGCTGCTATGAACATGGATGTAGCAGTGTCCCTATAGTGTGCTCTTTTTAGGACTTTAGGGAATAGACCGAGTAGGGGAATAGCTGGATCAAATGGTGGTTCCATTCCAAGCTTTCCAAGAAATCTCCATACTGCTTTCCAAATTGGCCGTACCAATTTGCAGTCCCACCAGTAATGTACAAGAGTACCCTTTTCCCGACATCCTTGCCAGCACTTGTTGTTGTTTGACTTCCTAATGGCTTCCAATCTTACTGGAGTGAGATGGTATCTTAGGGTGGTTTTGATTTGCATTTCTCTGACTGCTAGAGATGGTGAGCATTTTTTCATATACTTGTTGATTGATTGTATGTCCTCCTCTGAGAAATTTCTGTTCAGGTCCTTGGCCCATTTGTTGATTGGGTTATTTGTTATCTCATTGTCTAATTTTTTTAGTTCTTTGTATATTCTGAATATTAGGGCTTTGTCTGAAGTGTGAGGAGTAAAGATTTGTTCCCAGGACGTAGGCTCAATATTTACCTCTCTTATTGTTTCTTTTGCAGAGAAAATCTTTTTAGTTTGATTAAGTCCCATTTGTTGATTCTAGTTATTAACTCTTGTGCTATGGGTGTCCTATTGAGGAATTTGGAGCACGACCCCACAGTATGTAGATAATAGCCAACTTTTTCTTCTATCAGACGCCATGTCTCTGATTTGATATCAAGTTCCTTGATCCACTTTGAGTTAACTTTTGTGCATGGCGAGAGAAAGGGATTCAGTTTCAATTTGTTGCATATGGATTTCCAGTTTTCGCAACACCATTTGTTGAAGATGCTAGCCTTCTTCCATTGCATGCTTTTAGCCCCTTTATCGAATATAAGATAGTTGTAGTTTTGTGGATTGGTTTCTGTGTCCTCTATTCTGTACCATTGGTCCACCCGCCTGTTTTGGTACCAGTACCATGCTGTTTTTGTTACTATTGCTCTGTAGTATAGTTTGAAGTCTGGTATAGCTATACCGCCTGATTCACACTTCCTGCTTAGCAATGTTTTTGCTATTCTGGGCCTTTTATTTTTCCATATGAATTTCATGATTGCTTTCTCTATTTCTACAAGAAATGCCATTGGGATTTTGATTGGCATTGCATTAAACCTATTGAGAACTTTTGGTAATATGGCCATTTTGATGATGTTAGTTCTACCTATCCATGAACAGGGTATATTTTTCCATCTTCTAAGATCTTCTTCAATTCTCTGTTTAGGGTTCTGTAGTTTTGAATGTATAAGTCTTACACCTCTTTTGTTAGGTTGATTCAGATGTATTTTATTTTTTCTGAGGATATTGTGAATGGGGTGCTTGTCCTCATTTCCATTTCAGAGGATTTGTCGCTGATATACAGGAATGCCTTTGATTTATGCGTGTTGATTTTATATCCGGCCACTTTGCTGAATTCATTTATTAGCTCTAATAGTTTCTTTGTAGACCCTTTTGGCTCTGCTAGGTATAGAATCATGTCATCTGCAAATAGTGATAATTTGAGTTCTTCTTTTCCTATTTTTATGACTTTAATTTCTTTCGTCTAATTGCTCTGGCCAGTGATTCGAGAACTATGTTGAACAGAAGTGGTGAGAGAGGGCATCCCTGTCTTGTTCCAGATTTTAGAGGGAATGCCTTCAGTTTTTCTCCATTCAGAATGATGCTAGCCTGAGGCTTAGCATAGATTGCTTTTACAATATTGAGGTATGTTCCTGTTATCCCTAGTTTTTCTAGAGTTTTGAACATAAAGGGATGCTGTACTTTGTCGAATGCTTTTTCCGCATCTATCGAGATGATCATATGGTTCTTATTTTTAAGCCTATTGATGTGGTGAATAACATTAATTGATTTCCGTATATTGAACCAACCTTGCATCCCATGGATAAATCCTACCTGATGATGGTGCACAATTTTTTTGATATGTTTTTGTATCCGGTTCGCCAGAAGTTTATTGAGGATTTTTGCATCTAGGTTCATTATAGATATTGGTCTGTAGTTTTCTTTCTTTGGAGTGTCTTTGTCTGGTTTAGGAATCAGGGCGATGTTTTCCTCTTAGAATGAATTTGGAAGTTCTCCCTCTTTTTCATTTTCCTGAAATAGCTTGAAAAGTATTGGTATTAGTTCCTCTTTAAAGGTTTTGTAAAACTCTGCTGTATACCCATCCGGTCCTGGGCTTTTCTTAGTTGGTAGTCTTTTGATGGTTTCTTCTATTTCCTCAATTGATATTGGTCTGTTTAGGTTGTCAATATCCTCCTGACTCAATCTGGGCAAATCATATGACTTAAGAAATTTATCGATGCCTTCACTATCTTCTATTTTATTGGAGTATAAGGATTCAAAATAATTTCTGATAATCTTCTGTATTTCTGAAGTGTCTGTTGTGATATTGCCTTTTTCATCCCGTATGCTAGTAATTTGAGTTCTCTCTCTTCTTCTCTTCGTTAGCGTGGCTGAGGGTCTGTCAATTTTATTTATTTTTTCAAAGAACCAACTTTTATTTTTGTCAATTTTTTCAATTGTTTCTTTTGTTTCGATTTCATTAATTTCAGCTCTGATTTTAATTATTTCTTGTCTTCTACTTTTTTGCCGTTGTTTTGCTCTTCTTTTTCTAGGACTTTGAGTTGAAGTATTAGATCATTTATTTGTTGTTTTTTTTTCTTTTTTTAAGGATTGAACTCCAAGCAATAAATTTTCCTTTTAGAACTGCTTTCAATGTGTCCCATAGATTCCGACATGTTGTGTCTGTGTTTTCATTTATCTCTAAGAATTTTTCAATTTCCTCCTTGATGTCTTCTATAACCCATTGATCATACAGTAACCTATTTTTCATTCTCCAAGTGATGCATGATTTTTCCTTACTTCTTTTATCGTTGATTTTCAATTTCATTCCATTATGTTCAGATAAGATGCATGGTATTATCTCTACTCCTTTATATTGTCTAAGAGTTGCCCTGTGACATAATATAAAATCTATTTTTGAGAAGGATCCATGTGCTGCTGAGAAAAAAGTGTAACTGCTTGATCTTGGGTGGTATATTCTATATATGTCAATTAAGTCCAGGTTATTAATTATGTTATTGAGTTCTATAGTTTCCTTATTCAACTTTTCTTTGGAAGATCTAACCAGTGGTGAGAGAGGTGTGTTGATGTCTCCCATAATTATTGTATGGTGGTCTATTAGACTCTTGAACTTGAGAAGAGTTTGTTTGATGAACATAGCTGCACCATTGTTTAGGGCATATATATTTATGATTGTGATGTTTTGTTGGTGTATGGTTCCCTTGAGCTGTATGTAGTGTCCCTCTTCATCCCTTTTGATTAACTTTGGCTTGAAATCTATTTTATATGATATGAGTATGGACACTCCTGCTTGTTTCCAAAGTCCATATGAGTGATATGATTTTTCCCAACCTTTCACCTTCAGTCTATGTATGTCTTTTCCTATCAAATGCGTCTCCTGAAGGCAGCATATTGTTGGGTCTTGTTTTGTGATCCATTCTACTAGCCTGTGTCTCTTAATTGGTGAGTTTAAGCCATTAACATTTAGGGTTATTATTGAGATATGGGTTGTTCTTCCAGCGATATTTGTTTATTTATGTTCCTAAACATGGTTTGTTTTCCTCTTTGATTATCCCCAGCCTTTACTGTACTCCCTCCCGCTGTTGGTTTTCATTGATATTTTCCATTTCCTCTTCCTGTAATATTTTGCCGAGGATGTTTTGAAGAGCTGGTTTTCTAGCTGCAAATTCTTTTCACTTTTGTTTATCGTGGAAGGTTTTAATTTCATCTTCCATACTGAAGCTTAATTTTGCTGGATACACAATTCTTGGTTGGAACCCATTTTCTTTCAGTGTTTGAAATATGTTATTCCAGGATCTTCTAGGTTTCAGAGTCTGTGTTGAAAGATCAGCTGTTATCCTGATTGGTTTACCCCTAAATGTAATCTGCTTCCTTTCTCTTGTAGGTTTTAAAATTCTCTCCTTATTCTGTATGTTGGGCATCTTCATTATAATGTGTTTAGGTGTGGATCTCTTATGATTTTGCACATTCGGCATCCTGTAGGCTTCTAGGATTTGGGATTCTGTCTCATTCTTCAAGTCTGGGAAGTTTTCTCGTATTATTTCATTGAATAGATTGCTCATTCCTTTTGTTTGGACCTCTATACCTTCCTGTATCCCAATGACTCTTAAGTTTGGTCTCTTTATGTTATCCCATATTCTTGAATGTTCTGCTCATGGTTTCTTAACAGCTTTGCTGAGCTGTCTATGTTCTTCTCCAGTTGAAATACTTTGTCTTCATTGTCTGATGTTCTATCTTCTAAGTGTTCTACTCTGCTGGTAGTATTCTCAATTGAGTTTTTAAGTTGGTTTATTGTTTCCTGCATTTCCAGGATTTCTGTTTGTTTGTTTTTTATAACCTCGATCTCCCTGTATAATTGATCTTTTGCTTCTTGGATTGGTTTATGTAATTCATTTTCGAAGTGGTTGAAGTGGTCTTTCATTGTCTGATTTTGCTGTCTAATGTCTTCCTTGAGACTCCAGATTATCTGAGGCATGTATATCCTGAATTCTTTATCTGACATTCCATCTGCTGCAGATATTACCTCTTCTAAAGTTGAGTTGACCTGCATTGCTTGTGGTCCTTTCTTTCCTTTTCTTTTCATACTGATCGCGTTTCTTTCTGCTTGGTGAAACTGTTGTGTTATTGATTTTTCCCCCTATATATTTATATTGCTCTTGTATAGTTGCAAAGTTTCCCTCGCAGGCTTTGGCGGTGGTTCTGCCCCTCCTCCAATTAGGGCAATGTGCCTACCACGCCGGCAGGTCGCTGTGCCTGTACTTTCGGTGGGCCTGTTCTTTCGGTGGTCACAGGTCCGCCTATCTTGCAGGCGTGAGCAGCGGCTCTGCCCCTCCGCTGGCTGCTAGGCCTGTTCTGTCTGTCGTTTGCAGGTCTGTCTACCTAACAGGCGCTGGTGGCAGCCCTGCCCCTCCTCCAACCAGGGTGATGTGTCAGACGGGCCACTGGGCCTGTTTTGTCAGTGGTCACGGTACCGCCTACCTTGCAGGTGCGTGGGGCAACAGTGCCCCTCCGCAGGTTCTGGGCCTGACCTGCCGGTGGGTCGCAGGTCATTCATTTTTTTAGTTCTAGTAGTTTTTGTAGACCCTTTTGTGTCTTCTATGTTTAGAATAATGTCACCCGAAAATAGTGATAATTTACGTTCTTATTTTCCTATTTTTATGCCTTTTATTTCTTTAGTCTGTCTAATTGCTCTGGCCAGTGTTTTGAGAACTATATGGAATAGAAGTGGTAAGAGAGGGTATCCCTGTCTTGTTCCAGATTTTAGAGGAAATGCCTTCAATTTTTCTGCATTCATAATGATGCTAGCTGAGGCTTTGCATAGATAGCTTTTACAATGTCGAGGTAATTTCCTGTTATCCCTAGTTTTTCTAATGTTTTGAACATAAAGGGATGCTGTACTTTGTCAAGTGCTTTTTTTGCTTCTAACGAGATGATCATATGGTTCTTATCTTTAAGTCTATTGATGTGGTGAATAACATTTATTGATTTCCGTATATTGAACCATCGTTGCATCCCAGGGATGAATCCTACTTGATCATGTTGCATAATTTTTTTGATGTGCCTTTGTATTCGATTCGCCAGAATTTTATTGAGGATTTTTGCATGTAGGTTCATCAGATGTATTGGTCTGTAGTTTTCTTTCTTTGAGGTGTCTTTTTCTGATTTCAGAATTAGCGTGATGTTGGCCTCATAGAATGAATTTGGCAGAGCTCCCTCTTTTTCTCTATCCTGAAATAACTTGAAAAGTATTGGTATGAAATCTTCTTTAAATGTTTTGTAAAACTCCGCTGTATAGCCATCCGTTCCTGGGCTTTTCTTGGTTGGTAGTCTTTTGATTGCTTCTTCTGTTTCATCCATTGACATTGGTCTGTTTAAATTGTGTGTATCCTCCTGACTCAGTCTGGGCAAATCATATGACTTAAGAAATTTGTTGATGTCTTCACTATATTCTATTTTATTGGAATATAGGTTTTCCAAATAATTTCTAATTGTCTTCTGTATTTCAGAAGCATCTGTTGTAATATAGCCTTTTTCATCCCATATGTTAGTAATTTGAGTTCTCTCTCTTCTTCTCTTCATTAGCATGGCTAAGGGTCTGTCGAACATATATATTTTTTCGAAGAACCACCTTTTAGTTTTGTTAATTTTTTCAATAGTTTCTTTTGTTTCAATTTCGTTGATTTCTGCTCTGATTTTAATTATTTCTTGCCTTCTGCTACATTTTCTGTTGTTTTGCTCTTCCTTTTCTAGGGCTTTGAGTTAAAGTGTGAGCTCATTTATTTGTTCGGTTTTACTTTTTTTCAGGAATGACCTCCAGGCAATGAATTTCCCTCTTAAAACTGCTTTCATTGTGTCCCATAGATTCCGATATGTTGCGTCTGTATTTTCATGTATCTCTAAGAATTTTTTGATTTCCTCCTTTATATCTTCTCTAACCCACTGATCATTCAGTAACATATTGTTCATTTTCCATGTGATGTAGGATTTTTCCTTCCTTCTTTTATCATTGATTTCCAGTTTCATTCCATTATGATCAGATAAAATGCATGGTATTATCTCCACACCTTTATATTTACTGAGGGTTGCCCTATGGCATAATATATGGTCTATTTTTGAGAAGGATCCGCGTGCTACTGAGAAAAAAGTATATCCACTTGATGATGGTTGATATATTCTATATATGTCAGTTACATGTAGGTTATTGATTGTGATATTGAGTTCTATACTTTCTTTATTCAACTTTTGTTTGGAGGATCTGTCCAATGGTGAGAGAGATGTGTTGAAGTCTCCCATAATTATTGTGTTGTGGTCTATTTCATTCTGGAACTTGAGGAGAATTTGTTTCTTGAACGTTGCAGCACCATTATTTGGTGCATAAATATTGATAATTTTATGTTTTGTTGGTGAATGGTTCCTTTTAACAGTATATAATGTCCTTTCTTATCCCTTTTGATTAAATTAGTCTTGAAGTCGATTTTATTCGATATGAGGATGGTATATTTTTTCCAAAACTGCACCTTCAGCCTGTATGTCTTTTCCATTCAGATGTGTCTCCTGGAGGCAACAAATTGTTGGATTCGTTTTTAATCCAAGTTACCAGCCTATGTCGCGTTATTGGATAGTTTAAGCCATTAACATTTAGAGTCACTATTAATATATGTTTTGTACTGCCACCCATAATTGATGATTCTTCTTTTTTTTTAATTTAGTTTGTTTCTCCATGATTAGCTTTTCCCCCACCCTCTGTCATTACTGAGGCACTTCCCACTGATGGTTTTGGTTGTTGATTTTCATTTCTTCTTCGTGTATTGTTTTGCTCAAGATGCTTTGCAATGCTGCTTTTCTGGCTACAAATTCTTTTAGCTTTTGTTTATCATGAAATATTTTTATTTCATTGTCATACCTGAAGCTTAATTTTGCTGGATACAGAATTTTTGGTTAGCATTCATTGTCTTTCAGTGTTTGAAATACGTTGTTCAAGGATCTTCTCGCTTTCAGCGACTGTGATGAAAAATCCCTTCTCAACCTTATTGGTTTACCCCTTAATGTAATCTGTCTCCTTTCTCTTAGAGCTTTTAATATTTTCTCTTTGTTTTGTATATTGGATATCTTCATAACGATGTGTCTTGGTGTTGATCTACTGTGATTTTGTGTGCTCGGTGTCCTGTAAGCATGTCCAGTTTGTATATCCGTTTACTTTGTATTTCTGGAAATATTTCTGTAATTATTTTATTCAATAGATTACTCATTTCATTGGTTTGAATCTGTGTACCTATCCAGATGACTCATAAATTTGTTTTTTTATGTTATCCCATATCTCTTGGATGTTTTACTCATGATTTTTTACCAGCCTTTCTGTGTTGGCTAGATTCATTTCAAGATGATATATTTTGTCTTCATTATCGAACATTCTGTCTTCTACTTGCTCCACAGTGTTAGTGATACTCTTAATTGACTTTTTAATTTGGTTTATCGTTTCCTTCATTTCTAGAATTATTGTTTGATTTTTTTATAATCTCTATCTCCTGATAAAGATTCATAACTTCTTCTTTTATCTGTTTATGTAATTCATTTTCAATGTGTTCTTTCACTGTTTGGATTTGCTGTCTCGTATCCTCTTTAAGTTTCCATTCCATCTGTCTAAGGTATTCCTTGAGTTCTTTATATGACCATTTTTCTGTTGACTATAGGTCCTCCTGAATATTTAGGCTGTCCTTCATTGTTTGTACTTATTTTCTTCCTTGATTTTTTGTGCTGCTCATGTTACTTCTTGCTCTGTTTCACTGCTGAGTTACTGTTTACTCTTATAATTTTATTTGATTCTAGGGAGGAAAGATATTAGAAGGAAAGGGAAGAAGTCACTAAAGAGAATGAGAGTAGGCAGGTAGAATTAAAGGAAGGGGAAATAAGAAAATTGAAAAGAAACGATAAGACAAAAGAAAAAAAATAGAAAAGAAAGAAAGAAAGAAAAAAATTTAAAAATAATGATCATTTAAAAAATGAATATTAAAATTTAAAATAATAATAATAATAATAAAATAAAAATATTTTAAAAATGAAAACATTTTAAAACGTTAAAGTACAACAACAACAAAAAAAATGAATTCACATAAAGAATCTAAATGCCACACTCAGTAGGCCTCAAGTTGGAGAAGCAGAGCAGTATTAAGGGCAGACCTATTTTTTCACTTCTGTTTCACAGGAAGGGATTCCAGGCCACCCTGATTTTAGGCAAATGAGGGGCAAGGGAGCTTATTTTGGACACAGACATGGGCTGTGTACCTCATGGAAACCTCCAGCCGGAGGTTATGATGAGTGTCTACATGGAAGAAGATGAGGGCCATGTTGGGGTGTTTTGGTTTTAGCTGTGAACATTTGTATGGCGGTAGGAAGAGAAGACTGGGTCCACCTGGGCTTGAACTCTTGTGTGATTCAACATAGAGACTGAGATCTGGAATTGACCTCAGAGAAGTATTGCCATGAATTGTGTTGGGATTTTAGAAGGCCATGCATGAGAGTCGCCCTTGGAAAATGAGATCTAGGCCCAAGGTGGCTTTCCACAGAGCAAAGGGAATCTCAGCCAGGATATCACATGATTTTCTTCTGAAAGACTTGGCAGCCATAGTTGAGAGTCAAAGGCTCATGGACCTCACATTGTAGACCTCAATGGGCCTGGCTTCATGTGACCTTTTGGCCACCCTTTGGGAAGCCTTGCCTCTGAGAGTTCTCCAGAGCTTTCATTGAAATGAGCTTACTCAACATTTAGTGGTTAATGAATGAATTGAAACCCACAGTGCCTCCAACTTCATCCTTGAAAATTGGCCAGATAAAAACCATGAAATTTTTGAAATTCCCAAGACTAGGTGTCACAGGAGAACCTTTGGATGTCCTCTAGCTGATCATGAGAATACAAGACAATGCCTTTATTGACTGGTTTACATGAAAATGGTGTATAACAGAGATGCCAGTAAGTTGGAGCCTGCTGAGTAGTGTTCCAAGAGCCGTGGTGGGCAGGTGTGTGATAAAAAATCTCTGGTGTTGCCATGTTTATCTGCCATTGGTGTCCAAATATCTTGTGACTGACATTTTGCAGACAGTAGACCCTTATATGTAAAAGCATCTTGTTATATGGAGAGGTTTTAGGGCAATGTTCAGAATCAGGTTGCTATGGTCAATGGAGCAAGCTATGTGGGAAAGAAGCCTGGTTGGTGCATTCTCCAACAGAACCCGACCCACCACAACTGACAGAATTCCCTACAGCACTGTGTCCCAGGTGAACACTTTTTATTTCATGAAGCAAATACCACACTCCTAGTGCAACAGCAAGAAACACCATAAAGAGTGGAGGATGACCAAATGGCTTCACAGTCCACATGAGGAGACACTTGCCCTCAGTGGCCACAGTTTACCTACACAGAGAAAATTCAGCACTGCTGCCTCATGTTCAATGGAAAATAAGAAACCATGTCATCCATGTCACATAGATGCAGACCCAGCTTTGATGGTCTCACTACAAAGGAAGCTAATGCTCCTGACAACAAAATATATTTCAAGTGCCCAACCTCAGAGGTAGTTTCTCCAGATGTTGGGCCGGCAGAGCTTCATGTTTGTGGAGTGTTTACCCTGTCCCTTACTTTTGGAAACTCCTCTACCACCTCCAAATTTGTGAACTCCTGAGCATTTTCTATTCCAGATATGTATTCACAGATTTTCTAACTCTTCTCCTCTAATTGTGTCTTACATGGGGCAAAGGTAATGCCAAGGCATTGTTCTGAATGAGAGTGGGAAGATTTTTATGTAGCACATATTTGCATACACATTTTCCAATTTTCCATTCGAAATACTGAATCCCTGACACTAACAAATTTCCTTCTAGACTTTTACTTATAATCTTAATATGATGCAGAAAAATAACCCAGACAAAATAGAAATACAAGAGGTTCACAGGAGGCATGGTGTATAGTTGGATTTGCCTATCGTATGATAAATGGTAGGTGTTATAAATCAAGCCAATTTTAATTGAAATAGTTCTCCATGTGTTTTAAAAGTTAACAAGTATGTGAATAACTGTCTCCCTTTCTCTGTAGCCTATTCAGCACATGTATTTTTTATGCACATATTGAATTATACCTGGTATCACACATACATTTTGTGAGGTGGCTGACTTGGCAGATACAAATTGTAAGAAAAGATCACTCCTACTAAACGCTGTTGGAACTGAAAATTCAACATATGGGTCAGTTTTCTAGTTGTACAACATAAATTGATGTTCAGGAAAATGAAAGGAAAATGAATATTTTTGGATCTCTGGATGATATATTTTTCATGGTGAATTTCAATTGGCATACATATTGCTACTTTTTAATGTCTGTGTGTGTGTGTGTGTGTGTGTATATATATATATATATATATATGTATTCACTCTCCAGATTTTTCAAAATATGAAATGTATTTGTCTGATTATACACTCCCTAAATTCATTCATATTTATGTATGTGGATGTATAATCAACTTTTCACAAGTTTATTCTCAGAAATATTCATCCACCTGAAATACATATTTGTTTCCTAGTACTGAAAACTAACTTCAGGGGATCATATGATGACAGCGAAAGGAGTGCATCAACCCCATGTACAGCGTCACTGTGCAGGAGAATGACGAATTTCCAGCAAAATTTGGGTGGTCCTAAACCTAGTGGAAGTATTTCCATCTCACGAGGATCAGCTACGGGGCTCAAACGTGAGTGATTTGTCTGCATGGAGCATCATGCTGCTTATTCAGCAAATCCCCCTGCGGGTAGAGTCTGTGGCACGTGCTGGGAAGCAATGAGATAGCAACACAAATACTCAGTGGTGCAGATTCTTTGGGCTCCTGCCATCTGTACAATCACTGTGCTCATTGCTGAATTCTGGGTTTGAGACCAGGGAAATACACGGTCCAATTCGGTTTTCCACACCAGTCAGACCACAGAGGAAGCCAGGGGCCACCATCTTGGAGAGCTGACGTCACCATTCCTGTTTTCAACTGATAGCAGCTCATTCAGCTATAGAACAGGTAATCTCAGGCTGTCATTCGCCTGTGTCTCGGAGACAAATTACTCAGGCCTGCTCCTATCAGAACATACACCAAGCCCAGAGCGGCTGAATTCTGGCTCCTGGAACTGATCAGGCCCAGGGCTAAAGAACCTGCGGAAACTGCTTCTCGGTCTAGGTCTTGCTGAATACTGTGGAGGTAAATACCTACCGAGCCTTCATAGGCAGTGGCAACAGGATTGAGACGGGGCTTGTGAGGGCTGGTCAGGACTCACCCATTGCTTTGTTCATCCGGCAAAGGGAACGAAATGCTGCCATTCGCATGGGATACCAACATGTTAGAGATCTGAAGTCATCACAAAGTGGCGGAGGAGATAACTTCATCGATACCAGCGGTGAGAGAAACAGTTGGTCTCCTGGTAAAAAAAGTGAGTCACAAACATCTGAGTCTCTCTCACTCTGTCTTCAAGCTAGAGGGACAGAGCAGAGACACCGCTCACGCCCGGCACTGGCCCAGCGACCCGCAGGCGTGGTAGTCACATCATCCCAATTGGAGTAGGGACAGAGCAGAGCCGCCGCCCGTGCCCGGAACAGGCCCATCAACCAGCAGGCTTGGTAGTCACGTCACCCCAATTGGAGTAGGGGCAGAGCAGAGCCACAGCCTATGCCCAGAACAGGCCCAACGACCCGCCGGTGTGGTAGACACGGCACCCCTATTGGAGTAGTGGCAGAGCAGAGCCTTCTCCCGTGCCCATTACAAGCCCATCGGCCCACCAGCATGGTTGTTAGGTCACCCCAATAGAAATAGGGGCAGAGCAGAGCCACCACCCATGCCCAGAACAGGCCCAGCAACCCGCCGGCGAGGTAGTCACATCACCCCAATTGGAGTAGGGGCAGAGCAGAGTGACCAACCTCGCCCACAACGTAGGCAACCGAACAGCGAAACAGGCCAAGTGGCCTGCGGGCACGGCAGACACATAACCCCATTTGGAGTAGGGGTAGAGCAGATCCACTGCCCGTGCCCACAAAATAGACAGACCTGCGACCGACCAGCAAAGAGGCTCAGCGTCCTGCCGGCATGGTAGACACGTCATCCCAATTTGAGTAAGGGCAGAGTAGAGCTGCCGCCCGCACCTGCAAGGTAGGCAGACCTGCAATGGATCAGCAGAACAGGCCGAGGGGTCCGTGGGTGTTGTAGACACGTCACACCAAATGGAGGAGGGGCAGAGCAGAGCCACTGCCCGCGCCCACATTGTAGACAGACCTGCGACCAACCAGCACAACAGGCCCAGCAGCCCGTCAGCGTGGTAGATAGATCACCCCAATTGGAGGAGCAGAACAGCCGCCCCCCGCTACTTCAAGGGAGACTTTTCAACTATACAAGAGCAATATAAGTATACAGGGGGAAAATTTCAAAAACACAAGAGTTTCAACAAGCAGAGAGAAACGCGAGCAGTATGAAAAGACAAGGAAAGAAAGGACCACAAGCAATGCAGGTAAACACAATTTTAGAAGAGGTAATAGCTGCATCAGATGGAATGTCAGATAAAGAATTCAGGATACTCAGGCTTTAGATGATCTGGAGTCTCAAGGAAGACATTAGACAACAAAATCAGACAATTAAAGATCCCTTCGACAATGAATTACATAAACAAATCCAAGAAGCAAAAGATCAACTATATAGGGAGATAGAGGTTGTAAAAACAAACAGAAATCCTAGAATTGCAGGAAGCAATAAACCAACTTAAAAACTCAATTGAGAATACTACCAGCAGAGTAGAACACTTAGAACATAGAACATCAGACAATGAAGACAAAGTATTTCAACTTGAAAAGAACATAGACAGCTCAGCAAGACTGTTAAGAAACCACGAGCAGAACATCCAAGAAATATGGGATAACATAAAGAGGCCAAACTTAAGAGACATTGGGATACAGGAAGGTATAGAGGTTCAAACAAAAGGAATGAGCAACCTATTCAATGAAATAATACGAGATAACTTCCCAGACTTGATAAATAAAAAAGAATCCCAAGTCCTAGAAGCCTACAGAATGCCGAATGTGCAAAATCATAAGAGAGCCACAACTAGACACATTATAATGAAGATGCCCAACAAACAGAAAAAGGAGAGAATTTTAAAAGCTACAAGTGAAAGGAAGCAGATTACATTTAGGGGTAAACCAATCAGGATAACAGCTGATCTTTCAAAACAGACTCTGAAAGTTAGAAGATCCAGGAATAACATATTTCAAACACTGAAAGAAAATGGGTTCCAACCAAGAATTGTGTATCCAGCGAAAGTAAGCTTCAGGATGGAAGATGAAATTAAAACCTTCCACGATAAACAAAAGTGAAAAGAATTTGCAGCTAGAAAACCATCTCTTCAAAACATCCTCAGCAAAATATTACAGGAAGAGGAAATGGAAAATATCAATGAAAACCAACAGCAGGAGGGAGTACAGTAAAGGCTGGGGATAATCAAAGAGGAAAACAAACCATGTTTAGGAACATAAATAAACAAATATCGCTGGAAGAACAACCCATATCTCAATAATAACCCTAAATGTTAATGGCTTAAACTCACCAATGAAGACACACTGGCTAGTAGAATTGAACAAAAAACAAGACCCAACAATATGCTGCCTACAGGAGACGAATTTGATAGGAAAATGCATACATAGACTGACGGTGAAAGTTTGGGAAAAATCATATCACTCATATGGACTTCGGAAACAAGCAGGAGAGTCCATACTCATATCAAATAAAATAGATTTTAAGCCAAAGTTAATCAAAAGGGATAAAGAGAGACACTACATACTGCTCAAGGGAACCATACACCAACAAGACACAGCAGTCGTTAATATATATGCCCCGTACAATGGTGCAGCTATATTCATCAAAGAAACTCTTCTCAATTTCAATAGTCTAATAGACCACAATACAGTAATCATGGGAGCCATGAACACACCTCTCTCACCACTGGACAGATCTTCTAAACAAAAGTTGAATAAGGAAACTATAGAACTCAATAACACAATTAATAACCTAGACTTATTTGAGATATGTAGAATATAACACCCAACATCAAGCAGTTAACTTTTTTCTCAGCAGCACATGTATCCTTGTAAAAAATAGATCATATATTATGTCACAGGGCAACTCTTAGACAATATAAAGGAGTACAGTTAATACCATGCATATTATCTGATCATAATGGAATGAAACTAAAAATGAATGATAAAAGAAGGAAGGAAAAATCATGCATCACTTGGAGAATGAACAATAGGTTACTGAGTGATCAATGGGTTATAGAAGACATCAAGGAGGAAATTTAAAAATTCTTAGAAATAAATGAAAATGCAGACACAACATAACGGAATCTATGGAACACATTGAAAGCAGTTCTAAGAAGAAAATTCATTGCTTGGAGTTCATTCCTTAAAAAAATAAACAACCAACAAATAAATGATCTCATACTTCACCTCAAAATCCTAGAAAAAGAAGACGAAAGCAACAGCAAATGAAGTAGAAGGCAAGAAATAATTAAGATCAAAGCTGAAATTAATGAAATTGAAACAAAAGAAACAATTGAAAAAACTTGACAAAAGTAGAAGTTGGTTCTTTGAAAAAATAAATAAAATTGACAGACCCTTAGAAATGATAACAAAGAGAAGAAGACAGAGAACTCAAATTACTAGAATAAGGGATTAAAAAAGAAATATCACAACAGATATTTCAGAAATACAGAAGATAATCAGAAATTAATTTGAATCCTTATACTCCAATCAAATAGAAGACAGTGAAGGCATCGATAAATTTCTTAAGTCATATGATCTGCCCATATTGAGTCAGGAGGATATAGCAACATAAACAGACCAATATCAATTGAGGAAATAGAAGAAACCATCAAAACACTACCAACTTAGAAAAGCCCAGGACCGTATAGGTATACAGCAGAGTTTAACAAAACCTTTAAAGAGGAACGAATACCAATATTTTTCAAGGTATTTCAAGAAAGTGAAAAAGAGGGAGATCTTCCAAATTCATTCTACGAGGCCAACATCACCCTGATTATTACAGCAGACAAAGACACTTCAAAGAAAGAAAACTACAGACCAATATCTCTAATGAACCTACATGAAAAAATCCTCAATAAAATTCTGGCGAATTGCATACAAAAAAAATATCAAAAAAATTGTGAATCCTGATCAAGTAGAATTCATCCATGTGATGCAAGGCTGGTTCAATATACGTTAATCAATAAATGTTATTCACCACATCAATAGACTTAAAAATAAGAACCATATGATCATCTCGATAGATGCAAAAAAAAGCATTCAATAAAGTACAGCATTCTGTTATGTTCAACACTCTAGAAAAACTAGTATAAGAGGAATATACCTCAATATTGTAAAAGCAATCTATGCTAAGCCTCAGGCTAGCATCATTCTGAATGGAGAAAAATTGAAGGCATTCTCTCTAAAATCTGGAACAAGACAGGGATGCCCTCTCTCACCACTTCTGTTCAACATAGTTCTCGAAACACTGGGCAGAGCAATTAGACAGACGAAAGAAATAAAAGGCATAAAAATTGGAAAAGAAGTACTTAAATTATCACTATTGCAGATCACATGATTCTATATCTAGCAGTCCCAAAAGGGTCTACAAAGAAACTAATGGAGCTAATAAATGAATTCAGAAAAGTGGTAGGATATAAAATCAACATGCATAAATCAAAGGCATTCCTGCATATCAGCGACAAATCTTCTGAAATGGAAATGAGGACAACCACTCCATACACAATATCCTAAAAAAATAATAATAATTATTAGGAATCAACCTAACAAAAGATGTGAAAGTCTTATACAATGAAAACCACAGAACCCTAAAGAGAGAAATAGAAGAAGATCTTAGAAGATGTAAAAATATATCCTGTTCATGGATAGGCAGAACTAACATCATCAAAACGGTGATATTACCAAAAGTTCTCAATAGGTTTAATGCAATGCCAATCAAAATCCAAACGGCATTTCTTCTAGAAATAGAGAAAGCAATTATGGAATTCATATGGAAAAATAAAAGACACAGAATAAAAAAAAACAATACTAAGCAGGAAGTGTGAATCAGGCGGCCTAGTGATACCAGACTTCAAACTATACTACAGAGCAATAGTAACAAAAATAGCATTCTACTGGTACCAAAACAGGAGGGTGGACCAATTGTTCAGAATAGTGGACACAGAAACCAAGCCAGGAAACTACAACTATCTTATATTTGATGGAGGGGCTAAAAGGATGCAATGAAGGAATATAGCATCTGCAAAAAATGGTGCTGGGAAAACTTGGAATCCATGTGTAAAAAAATGAAACAGAATCCCTTTCTCTCGCCATGCACAAAAGATAACTCAAAATGGATCAAGGAGCTTGATATCAAATCAGAGACATGGAGTCTGATAGAAGAAAAACTTGGCTACGTTCTACATACTGTGGGGTCCGGCTCCAAATTCCTCAATAGGACACCCATAGCACAAGAGTTAACAACTACAATCAACAAATGACTCAAACTAAAAAGGTTTTTCTCAGCAAAAGGAACAATAAGAGAGGTAAATAGGGAGCCTAAATCCTGGGAACAAATCTTTACTCCTCACACTTCAGATAGAGCCCTAAAATTCAGAGTATACAAAGAACTGAAAAAAATAGACAATAAGATAACAAATAACCCAATAAACAAATGGGCCAAGAACCAGAACAGACACTTCTCAGAGAAGGACATACAATCAAAAAACAAGTACATGAAAAAATGCTCACCATCCCCAGCAGTCAGAGAAATGCAAATCAAAAGCACCCTAAGATACCATCTCATTCCAGTAAGATTGGCAGCCATTATGAAGTCAAACAACAACAAGTGCTGGTGAGGATGTGGAGAAACAGGTACACTTGTACATTATTGGAGGCACTGCTAATTGGTGCAGCCAATTTGTAAAGCATTATGGAGATTTCTTGGAAAGCTGGGAATGGAACTACCATTTGACCCAGCTATTCCTCTTCTCGGTCTATTCCCTAAAGACCTTAAAAGATCATGCTACAGGGACACTGCTACATTGATGTTCATAGCAGCACAATTCACAATAGCAAGACTGTGGAACCAACCTAGATGCCGTTCAATAGAAGAATGGATAAAAAAAATGTGGCATTTATACACAATGGAGTATTACTCTGCTTTAAAAAATGACAAAATCATAGAATTTGCAGGAAAATAGATGGCATTAGAGCAGATTATGCTAAGTGAAGCTAGCCAATCCCTAAAAAACAAATGCCAAATGCCTTCTTTGATAAAAGGAGAGTAACTACGAACAGAGTAGGGATGAAGAGCATGAGAAGAAGATTAGTATTAAATAGGGATGAGAGGTGGGAGAGAAAGGGATAGAGAAGAGAAATTGCATGGAAATGGAAGGAGACCCACAGGGTTATATAAAATTACATAAAAGAGGATGTGAGGGGAAAGGGAAAAATAATACAAAAAGGGAGAAATTTATTACAGTAGAGGGCGTAGAAAGAGAAGAGGGGAAGAGAGGGGAGAGGAGGAGGGATAGTAGAGGATAGGAAAGGCAGCAGAATACAATAGACACTAGTATGGCAATGTGTAAATCAATTGATGTGTAACTGATGTGATTCTGCAATCTGTATACGGGATAAAAATGGGAGTTCATAACCCACTTGAATCAAAGTGTGAAATATGATATATCAAGAAATATGTAATGTTTAGAACAACCATAAAAAAATTTAAAAAAAAAAAGGAAACTAACTTCGGTGAATGAGGCACACGAATCCTAATATTTCTACAGTAACTTACCAAGTTTAACATCAATGCAAGTAGATTCCAATGGGACATGATGTGTATTTTTACGTTAATTTTTATTCAAAACTGGTACATTGCAATTTCATCAGTTTATGCACATCATAGGATATATATTTCATAAACAATTTAGGAAATTTATAGGCATTTGTTTCACTTTCAATCTCTTCCTGATTCAGAACACATGTATTCCTCCATATTTCTTGACTGGTCTTTGCATGAGAATTCTTTCCGAACACATTATTTTCCATTTCCATAATCACTTTTGAAGCAAACTTCACACACTCTTCATGATAATCCAAAACACTAATATTACCATTAGATGTATAACTGGTTGGAATGAATGAATGTATATCAATATAAGATTTATTGTATATTTTCAGATATCAATTCAATCCATTATTTAAAGTTGGAATCAGTTATATTATTTATTCACAGTATGGTGTATTCATGCTTAATCTCTATATTCATGGACACAGGGTACACCTCTTTGTATCCCCAATAATAATTTTATGTCTTCAATATATTGCTCCCAGAAATGGTGGTAGAAATACTCATGTCACCTGATCTACATATACATTTTATCACAGTAATATTCTGGACAAAAAATGTAAAGGTCACACTTATGATTGTACCAAAGACTAAATGAAAAGAGATCATGGATTACTAAAAACATCCATGTCCAGGTTGCCTAATGCTCTCAAATGTCAATCCTATTAGTTACTAGATATTTGTTTCTTCCTAAGTTTATATATTCAAACTCAACCCTGGTGAAAATGTCTACTCCTATCACTCACTTAATACTTTGCCTGATTTCATAATGTCTCTATTGATATCTGCTTTTCTACATATTTTCCCAATTTCATCATAGTGACTGACTCTTCATATGTGCTGACATTTACATTCACTCTCTAACCGAAACCCTATAGCTAAAGAATTTTTAGTCCCAATCCTACACTCATTCTTCTTCCTAAACCTACCGACTATCTTCCTAATCCTACCAACTATCCCTTTGGATTGGATGTTCTCTTCTACATTCAAACATCCAAGGTACAAGGTTCAATGCCATTGTATATCAAATTGTCTGAGACATCTTTGCAGAATATAATTAAAAACTAAGTATCCCAATTAAGGGCCCAATGCCCTTCTGGGTTTCAAATCATACCTAGATTTCTGTTTTCATACTTATATTTCACCTCGATATTCTTGTAAATATCGCAGGTTCCCAATACCATTATTTATCGCACAGAATGATTGCTAACCCAAATCGAACCTGTTATTAACCCTAAACATACACTGTTCCCTCAATCTCATTTTGCAGAAGAGCAGGGAGAGAGTCGTTCTTACAATACAGGAAAGTAGGGGACATTCCACCTGCTGAGAACCTCAAAGGTCCATTCAAAATGATACCTGGAGAAGATGTAGGCAGCTATGAAGGACCTAAGAGAGCAAAAGTCATCTTCCATGGCAAACAACCTGGTCAGGATGAAGGGATGTGTCTGAATCAGCCTCTCTCTTTTTATTGTAGAGAAGATGGACCAAACCAGGCCTCTATCGAGAGCTGCTGCTGGGTGCCTATGGTTGACATACCATTCTACCTTGTGAAAGTGTCACAGGAAGTAGGGGCAGCCTCCATCTCATGGGACACTTGGAAGCAACTGTTAGGACAAAGTGGTCGCCAAGGCAGTGACCTCATTCAGTTCCAAAGAAAGTGACATACCTCATTTCCTTGGTGATGGAACTCTCTGAACTTTTGTATCCAAGAATCCAGGCACCCCGAGGCAGACCCAGTTCCAGTGGGCTCACTTGTTTGGATTTACCAAGGACAGAGTCAGTCTTTCTTGGTACCTACTGATGTGAGGATGGCCAAATGCCAGGAGAGCTCTGAAGAGGGACCTTTCCAGAAGAAGCAGGTAGTGGCTCACCCCTTTTTCTTGACAACTTCACAGAGTTGGCCAAGGAAACCAGATCTGAGAGAGGTCAGGCCATGTCCTGAGAATAGGTAGGAAAGTTGGTTTGTTTGGTTTGGAGTGGATTGTTTTTAGTAAGTCGTTTGACCAGGCGAGTGTTTCTATGTCTGTGTATCCCACTGTGTCCGTTGTTGTAGACATTAGAAAAGAGAATGCATTAATGAATGCCTCCAGTCTAGTATAAATCTTCCCATAATTCATTCTGCCCAATTTATGAATGGACTGCAGCTTGTCTTATCGAGAGGCAATACCTTCTATCTTCCTAAGTTCCTGTTTTCTTCCTGAATTCTGGCCACTCTCCAGAATAGGCTCATGGTTTTGTGTCCAAGATATGTACCACTCCAAGCTCTGTGACATGGCCATGTACTGGATAGCTGAAGAGAATGGCCAGCCTTTCAGAAAACTCAGATATCAGTGTGAACAGGAACGTCTCAGTGGAAAAACCCTGCTTTGGGCCATTTGCTTACCTATTGTTCTGTTGCACTGAATGTCAGGAAAGACTTTGTCTCAGGCCACCCTTTTGTGAAGCCTGAAGAAAACAATTTTCAAATGGAAATGAATGGGCATCACCTGTGGCTCTTTGTTTAATTGCTTTGGAAAGGGATGTGGCTGAGTTAGCCTCTTGGCCTTGTGTGTGGCTGTGACTTACCTTCTCAGCACCTGATGGATCTAAAGAATAATCCCATGTGTGCATCAAAAACCATAATGGCAAAAAGATCAGTCATTGTGGATGAAGTCTCTTGCCTTCCTCTGTTAGGTTCCTGACCTCCGTCAAGTGAGAAAATGGATTCTTTGGGTCAAATGAGTTCCTCAAAGCCCTGCAGAGGTGCTTGGGGTTTCGCATGACTCCAAATCACAAAGAATCTATACCTGAAAATCAGTAGGCCTCACATTGGAGAAACAGAGCATTATTAATGACAGGCTTATTTGATCACTCCTGGTTCACAGGAAGGGTGTCCAGGCCACCCTGACTTTAGGCAAATGAGGGCCAAGTGAGCTTATTTCAGACACTTTCTTGGGCTTCGCCCCTCATGAAAATCTTCAGCCAGAAATTACGATGAATGACAATATGTAAGAAGATGAGGGCCATGTGGGAGTGTTTTCGTTTTAATTTTGGTCATTTGTGTGGCGGTTGGAAGAAATGACTGGGTCCACCTGGGCTTGAACTCTGGTGTGATTCCCCTTAGAGACTGAGTTGTGGAACTGACCTTAGAGAAGTATTGCATTGAATTTTGTTGGGATTTTAGGAGGCCACGCATAAGAGTCACCCTTGGAACTGAGATCTAGGCCCAGGGTTGCTTTCCACAGATTTTTCAGTTCCTGAAAGAAGTGACCTCACCTCACTTTCTTGGTGATGGAACTCTCCTGATCTTCGGATCCAGGAATTCAGGCACAAAAGCCAGGGCCAGTTCCAGTCCGAGTGGTCTCATTTGTTTGGATTTACCAAGGACAGAGTCAGTCTCTCTTGGTACCTACTAATGTGAGGATGGCCAAATGGCAGGAAATCTCTGAAGAGGGGCCTTTCCTGAGAAAGCAGGTAGTGGCTCACAGCTGGCTCCTGACAATTTCATAGAGTTGGCCATGGAGTCCAAATCTGAGACAGGAGTGGCCATTTCGGGGGAACATAGTATGGCCCAAAAGTCAGAGGACACTCCAGATAGTCAAAGACCTACTTGGCGGAAGGAGGTGCCTTTGTAGGTTTGGTTGTAGGTTTGTGGTTTTGTCTCATGTTCTGAGAATAGGCAAGGAAGGCAGTTTGTTTGGTTTGGAGTGAACTGTTTCTAGTAAGTCGTTTGGCAAGGCGAGTGTTTCTATGTCTGTGTATCCCACTGTTATCCATGGTTGTAGACATTAGAAAAGATATTGGATCAATGGATGTGTCCTGTTTAGTAGAAAGCTTCCCAGAATTCATCCTGCACAATTTATGAATGGACTGCGGCTTGCCTTATCAATTGGCTACACCTGCTTTCTTCCTAAGTTCCACTTTTCTTCCTGAATTCTGGCCACTCTCCAGAATAGGCTCATGGTTTTTGTGCAAGATATATACCACCTCCAAGCTCTGTGACATGGCCATGTACTGGATAGCTGAAGGGAATGGCGAGAATCGCAGAAAACTCAGAAATCACTGTGACCATTAAAGTCTCAGTGGAGAAACCCTGCTTTGGGCCTTTTGGTTACCTATTGTTCTGTTGCCCTGAATGTCAGGAAGGTCTTTGCCTTTGGCCACCCCTTTGTGAAGCCTGAAGAAAACAGTTTTCAAATGGAAATGAATGGATCACCTTTGGCTCTTTGCTTAATTGCTTTGAAAAAGATGTGTCTCATTCAGACCATTGGCCCTGTGTGAGGCTGTTGCTTAGTTTCTCATCACCTGATGGATCTAAAGAAAGATTCCATGTGTACATCCAAAACCAAAGTGGCAAAAAGAGCAGTCATTGTGGATGAAGTGTCTCGTCTTCCTCTGTAAGGTTTGTGACCTCCATCAAGTGAGAATAGGGATCCTTTGTGTCAAATGAGTTCCTCAACGCCCTGCAGATTCTATCCCATAGGTGCTTGGGTTTTATCATGACTCCAGTTCACATAAAGAATCTAAAACCCACAGTCAGTAGTCCTCAAATTGGAGAAGCAGAGCAGTATTAATGGCAGGCCTATTTGATCACATCTGGTTCACAGGAAGGGTGTACAGGCCACCCTGAGTTTAGTCAAATTAAGGGGCAAGGGAGCTTATTTTTGACACTGGCTTGGGCGGAGCCCCTTATGGAAACCTCCAGCCAGAAGTTATGATGAGTGTCTATATGGAAGAAGATGTGGGTCATGTGGGAGTGTTTTGGTTTTAATTGTGGTCATTTGGGTGGCGGTTGGAAGTGACGACTGGGTCCACCTGGGCTGGAACTCTGGTGTGATTCCCCTTAGATACTGAGTTGTGGTACTGACCTCAGAGAAGTATTGCCATGAATTGTGTTGGGATTTTAGGAGGCCACGCATGAGATTTGCCCTTGGAAACTGAGATCTAGGCCCAGGTTGGCTTTGCACAGAGCACTGCGAATCTCAGCCAGGGTATCACATAATTTTATTCTGAAAGGCTTGCAGCCATAGTTGAGAGTCAAAACATACATGGACCTCACATTGTAGACCTCAATGCGCCTAGCTTCATGTGATCATTGGCCACTCTTTGGGAAGCCTTGCTTATGAGAGTTCTCCAGAGCTTTCATTGAAATGAGCATCCTCACCATTTAATGGTTCCTGAATGAAGTGAAACCCACAGTGCCTTCAAATTCATCCTTGAAAAATGGCTAGATAAATACGGTGAAATGTTTTTAAATTTCCATGACCAGGTGGCACTGGAGAAACTTTGGATATCCTGTTGCTGACTATGAGTATACTAGACAGTGCCTGATGGACTGGGTTTCAAGAAAATGGTGTAGAGCAGAGATGCCAGTAATTTGGAGCCTGCTGAGTAGTGGGCATAGAGCTGCAGTCGGCAGGTGTGTGATAAATCATCTGTGGTGGGGCCATGTGGATCTTCCTTTGGCTTCCAAATTGCTTGTGACTGACATGGTGCAGCAAGCAGACCCTTATATGTAAAGGCGTATTTTTATTTGGAGAGGTTTCAGGGAAATGTTCAGAATCACGTTGCTATGGTCAAGAGGCAAGCTATTTGGAATAGAACCTTGGTGGGTGCATTCTCCTGCAGACCCTGACCCACCACACTTGAGAAACTCCCTCCAACACTTTGTCCCAGTTGGACTCCTTGTATTTTGTGAAGAAAATACCAAACTACCAGTGCAGCAGCAATTAACACCACAAAATGTGGAGGATGACCAAATGGCTTCACAGTCCACACGGGGAGACACTTAGCCCCCATTGACCACAGTTTACCTACAAAGATTGAATTCAGCACTGCTGACTCATGTTCATTGGAACATAAGAAACCATGTCCTCCAGGTCACATAGATGCAGACCCAGCTTTGATGCTCTCATTACAAAGGAATCTAAACCTCCTGACAACAACATATATTTCAAGTGCCCCACCTCAGAGGCAGTTTCTGAAGAAGTCTTTAGGCCAGCAGAGCTCCATATTTGTGGAGTGTTTACCCTGTCCCTTACTTTAGTAAACTACTCTACCACCTCCAAGGTTGTGAACTTTTGAGCATATTAAATTCCAGCTATGTATTCCCAGATTTTCGAACTCTTCTCCTGTAATGATGAATTACTTCGGGGGAGGGTAATGTCAAGGCATTGTTCTGGATGACAGTGAAATATTTCTCCATGTGTTTTTTTTTTTAATTATTTTATTTCATATTATTATTTTAGTTTTTTAATTGGGTGTTCAAAACATTACAAAGCTCTTGACATATTATATTTCATACATTAGATTCAAGTGGGTTATGAACTCCCATTTTTATCCCAAGTACGGATTGCAGAATCATATCTGTTACACATCCGCATTTTTATAATGCCCTATTAGTAACTGTTGTATTCTGCTACATTTTCTATCCTCTACTATCCCTGCCCCCTCCCATCTTCCCTCTCTACCCCATCTACTGTAATACATTTATATCTTTGTTTATTTTCCCATTCCCCTCACAACCTCTTATATGTAATTTTGTGTAACAATGAGGGTCTCCCTCCATTACCATGCAATTTCCTTTATCTCTCTCTTTCCGCCCCCCACCTCATGTCTCTGTTTAATGTTGATCTTTTCTTCCTGCTCTTCCTCCCTGCTCTGTTGTTAGTTGCTCTCATTATATCAAAGAAGACATTTTTATTTGTTTTTTAGGGTTTGGCTAGCTTCACTGAGCATAATCTGCTCTAGTGTCATCCATTTCCCTGCAAATTCAATGATTTTGAAATTTTTTAATGATGCATAATACTCAATGGTGTATAAATACCACATTTTTTTTATCCATTCATCTACTGAAGGGCATCTGGGTTGGTTCCACAGTCTAGCAATTTTGAATTGTGCTGCTATGAACATCGATGTGGCAGTATCCCTGTAATATGCTCTTTTAAGGTCTTCAGGGAATAGTCTGAGAAGGGCAATAGCTGGGTCAAATGGTGGTTCCATTCCCAGCTTTCCCAGGAATCTCCATACTGCTTTTCAAATTTGCCACAACAGTTTGCAGTCCGACCAGCAATGTATAAGAGTACCCTATTCTCCACATCCTCGCCAGCACTTGTTGTTGTTTGACCTCATAATGGCTGCCAATCTTACTAGAGTAGGATGGTATCTTAGGGTGGTTTTAATTTGCATTTCTCTGACTGCTAGAGATGGTGAGCATTTTTTCATGTACTTACTGATTGATTGTATGTCCTCCTCTGAGAAGTGTTTGTTCAGGTCCATGGCCCATTTTTTGATTGGGTTATTTATCATCTTATTGTCTAATTTTTTGAGTTCTTGGTATACTCTGGATATTAGGGCTCTATCTGAAGTGTGAGGAGTAAAAATTTGTTCCCGTGATTTAGGCTCCCTATTTACCTCTCTCATTTTTTATCCTGCTGAGAAAAAAAACTTTTCAGTTTAAGTAAGTCCCATTTGATGATTGTTGTTATTAACTCTTCTGCTATGGGTGTCCTGTTAAGGAATTTGGAGCCCGACCCCACATTATGTAGATCAGAGCCAACTTTTTCTTCTATCAGATGGAGAGTCTCTTACTTGATATCTAGCTCCTTGATCCACTTTGAGTTAACTTTTGTGCATGGCAAGAGGAGGGGATTCGGTTTCATTTTGTTGCATATGGATTTCCATTTTATACAAAAACATTTGTTGAAGATGCTATATTTCCTCTATTGCATGCTTTTAGCTCCTTTATCAAATATAGCATAGTTGTAGCTTTGTGAATTAGTCTTTGTGTCCTCTATTCTGTACCCATTGGTCAACCCGCCTGTTTTGGTACCAGTGCCATGCTGTTTTTGTTACTATTGCTCTGTAGTATAGTTTTAAGTCTGGTATCGCTATATCGCCTGATTCACACTTCCTGCTAGAATTGCTTTTGCTATTCTGGGTCTTATATTTTTCCATATGAATTCCATGATTGCTTTATCTATTTCTACAAGAAATGCCTTTGGGATTTTGATTGGCATTGCATTAAACCTATAGAAAACTTTTGGTAATTTCGCCATTTTGATGATGTTAGTTCTGCCTATCCAGAAACAGGGTATATTTTTCCATCTTCTAAGATCTTCTTCTACTTCCCTTTTTAGGGTTCTGTAGTTTTCATTGTATAAGTCTTTCACCTTTTTTGTTAGGTTGATTTTCAAGTATTTAATTTTTTTGACGATATTGTGAATGGAGTGTTTTTCCTCATTTCTGTTTCAGAAGTTTTGTCGCTGATATACAGAAATGCCTTTGATTTATGCGTTTTGATTGTATATCCTGCCACTTTGCTGAATTCATTTATTAGTTCTAGTAGATTTTTTTGTAGACCCCTTTGGGTTTTCTATGTATAGAATCATGTCACCAGGAAATAGTGATAATTTATGTTCTTATTTTCCTATTTTTATGCCTTTGATTTCTTTCGTCTGTCTAATTGCTCTGGCCAGTGTTTCGAGAACTATATTGAATAGAACTGGTGACAGAGGGCATCCCTGTCTTGTTCCAGATTTTAGAGGGAATGCCTTCAATTTTTCTCCATTCATAATGATGCTAGCCTGAGACTTAGCATAGATAGCTTTTAAAATGTCGAGGTTAGTTCCTGTTATCCCTATTTTTCTAATGTTTTGAACATAAAGAAATGCTGTACTTGGTCAAATGCTTTCTGCGTCTATCGAGATGATCATATGGTTCTTATCTTTAAGTCTATTGATGTGATGAATAACATTTATTGATTTTCGTATATTGAACCATCGTTGCATCCCAGGGATGAATCCTACTTGATCCTGGTGAAAAATTTTTTTGATGTGCCTTTGTATTTGATTAGGCAGATATTTATTGAGGATTTTTGCATCTAGGTTAATCAGATATATTGGTCTGTAGTTCTCTTTCTTTGAGTTGTCTTTTTCTGGTTTTGGAATTAGGGTGATGTTGGCCTCATAAAATGAATTTGGCAGAGCTCCCTCTTTTTCTATTTCCTGAAATAACTTGAAAAGTATTGGTATAAATTCTTCTTCAAAGGTTTTGTAAAACTCCGCTGTATAGCCATCCGTTCCTGGGCTTTTCTTGGATGGGAGTCTTTTGATTGCTTCTTCTATTTCATCCATTGATATTGGTCGGTTTAAATTGTGTGTATCCTCCTGACTCAGTTTGGGCAAATCATGTGACTTAAGAAATTTATCGATGTCTTCACTATTTTCTATTTTATTGGAATAATGATTTTCAAAATAATTTCTAATTATTTGATGTGCCTTTGTATTCGATTCGCCAGAATTTTATTGAGGATTTTTGCATGTAGGTTCATCAGATATATTGGTCTGTAGTTTTCTTTCTTTGAGGTGTCTTTTTCTGATTTCGGAATCAGCGTGATGTTGGCCTCATAGAATGAATTTGGCAGAGCTCCCTCTTTTTAGCATGGCTAAGGGTCTGTCGAACATATATATTTTTTCGAAGAACCACCTTTTAGTTTTGTTAATTTTTTCAATAGTTTCTTTTGTTTCAATTTCGTTGATTTCTGCTCTGATTTTAATTATTTCTTGCCTTCTGCTACATTTTCTGTGGTTTTGCTCTTCCTTTTCTAGGGCTTTGAGTTAAAGTGTGAGCTCATTTATTTGTTCGGTTTTACTTTTTTTCAGGAATGACCTCCAGGCAATGAATTTTTCTCTTAAAACTGCTTTCATTGTGTCCCATAGATTCCGATATGTTGCGTCTGTATTTTCATGTATCTCTAAGAATTTTTTGATTTCCTCCTTTATATCTTCTCTAACCCACTGATCATTCAGTAACATATTGTTCATTTTCCATGTGATGTAGGATTTTTTCTTCCTTCTTTTATCATTGATTTCCAGTTTCATTCCATTATGATCAGATAAAATGCATGGTATTATCTCCACACCTTTATATTTACTGAGGGTTGCCCTATGGCATCATATATTGTCTATTTTTGAGAAGGATCCATGTGCTGCTGAGAAAAAAAGTATATCCACTTGATGATGGTTGATATATTCTATATATGTTAGTTACATCTAGGTTATTGATTGTGATATTGAGTTCTATACTTTCTTTATTCAACTTTTGTTTGAAGGATCTGTCCAATGATGATAGATGTGTGTTGAAGTCACCCATAATTATTGTGTTGTGGTCTATTTCATTCTGGAGCTTGAGGAGAATTTGTTTCATGAACAACGTAGCACCATTATTTAGTGCATAAATATTGATAATTGTTATGTCTTGTTAGTGAATGGTTCCTTATAACAGTATATAATGTCCTTCCTTATCCCTTTTGATTAACTTAGTCTTGAAGTCGATTTTATTCGATATGAGGATGTCCACCCCTGCTTGTTTATGAGGATAAGTGTGCATGGTGTATTTTCTCCCAACATTTCACCCTCAGCCTGTGTGTCTTTGCATTTCAGATGTGTCTCCTGGAGGCAACATATTGTTGGATTTGTTTATGTAGTCCAAGTTACCAGCCTATGTCGCTTTATTGGAGACTTTAAGCCATTTACATTCAGAGTTACTATTGATGTATGGTTTGTATGCCAGCCATGTTTGATTATTCATATTTTTTTTAATTTAATTTGTTTCTCCATGACAAGCTTTCACCCTGCCTCTGTCATTACCAAGGTACTTCCCACTGATGGTTTTGGTTGTTGTTTTTCATTTCTTTCTTGTGTAGTGTTTTGCTCAAGACGCTTTGCAATGCTTTTTTTCTGGCTTCAAATTCTTTTAGCTTTTGTTTATCATGAAAGATTCTTATTTCGTTGTTGGACCTGATGGTTAATTATGCTGGATACATAATTCTTGGTTGGCATCCATTGTCTTTCAGTGTTTGATATACATTTTTCCAGGATCTTCTCGCTTTCAGCGTCTGTGATGAAATATCCATTGTTAACCTTTTTTGTTTACCACTGAATGTATTCTGCCTCCATTCTCTTGTAGATTTATTATTTTCTCTTTCTTCTGTATATTGGATATCTTCATAACAATGTGTCTTGGCATTGGTCTACTGTGATTTTGTGTGCTCTTGTCCTGTATGCATCTACAATTTGTATATCCATTTCCTTTTTTATTTCTGGAAAGTTTTCTGTAATTATTTCATTCAGCAGTTTTCTCATTCCCTTGGTTTGAGTCTCTGTACCTTCCTCTATCCTGATGACTCGTAAGTGTTTTTTTTTTATGTTATCCCAAATCTCTTGGATGTTTTTCTTGTGATTTTTTTGCCAGCCTTTCTGAGTTGGCTGGACTCGTTTCAAGATGATATATTTTGTCTTCATTATCTGACCTTTTGGCTTTTACTTGCTCCACTCTGTTAGTGATACTCTCAATGGAGTTCTTAATTTGGTTTATCATTTCTTTCATTTCTAGAATTATTGTTTGATTTTTTATAATCTCTATCCTCTGATAAAGATGCTTAACTTTTTCTTTTATCTGTTTATGTAATTCATTTTCAATGTTTTCTTTTACTGTTTGGATTTTCTGTCTCGTATCCTCTTTAAGTTTCCATTCCATCTGTCTAAGGTATTCCTTGAGTTCTTTATATGACCATTTTTCTGATGACTCTAGGTCCTCCTGAATATTTAGGGTGTCCTTCGTGGTTTGTACTCCTTTTCTTCCATGCTTGTTTATGCTGCTCATGTTACTTCTTGTTCTGTTTGACTGCTTAGTTACTGTTTACTCTTATAAATTTATTTGATGCTTGGGAGGAAAGATTTTAGAAGGGAAGGGAAAAAGTCACTAAAGAGAATGAGAGTAGGCAGGTAGAATGCAAGGAATGGGAAATAAGAAAATTGAAAAGAAATGAAAAGACAATAGAAAAAATAGAAAATAAAGAAAGAAAATGATTTTTTTAAAAAAATGATTATGATAATATAAAATTAAAATTTTAAAAAATAATAATAACAAAAGAAAAAATTAAAAAAAATTAAAAACATTTTAAAAAAGTTAAAGAACAGCAACAAAAAATGAAAATAAAAGAAAACAAAAAAAAACAAAAACAAAAACAAAAACTAATATAATAATAATAATAATAAATGCAGTCATAGATTGCAATAAACTTTTTTTTTTCCATTAGGTAGAGCTGTGCCCCCTGGGCCAAGGTTCTCCTTTCAATAGGTGGGAACCAATCATTGTGCAGCAGCTATTCCTCCCACACTGGGTGGGTGTCCAATCCTGAGTGCCTAGGGCCTTCTTTTGTGTTTCCTCAAGCCAGGCCCCACTCACCTGTGACACTCACCACAATACTGGCTACATGCCAGGTCTGCTGCTCCTAGGAGCCCTGTTTTCATGAACGCCTGGGCACAATCTCCCTGTTTGTCTCCCTCAGACCCTAAGTTTTTAGAGCTTAGGCCTGAGAACCCCCAGCGAATTTGCTTGCACTCCGGAAGCCATGCCCCCAGAAGCTGGAGCAAGAGACTTCAGTTTTCAGCACTGGTGGGAGCGGTGGCCTGGAGGTCTGCACCACGAGTCCCGTGCCACTCCTAATTCCCTCGGTCTGGATATCGCGCTCAAGGGAGAGCTGGGAGGGGCTCTTAAGATTTCCCCACAAGTTCGCAAATTTATAGGAATTTGCTTCACTTTCAATCACTTCCTGCTTCAGGACACATGTATTCTTCCATGTTTCTTGACAGGTCTTTTCATGAGACTTCTTTCAAGACACATGACTTTCAATTTCCATAATCACTTTTGAAGCAAAACTCACATAAACTTTATGATAAATTATAACTCTGATATTACCATTAGATGTATAACTGGTTGGAATTAATGATTGCATACCAATATAGGATTTCTTATATATTTTCAGATAAAAATTCAATCCATTATGTAAAGTGAAAAGAGTTATATTATTTATTCACAGAATGGTCTATTCATGCATTATCTGTATATTCATAGACGCAGTGTACACTTCTTTATACCCCCAATACTAATTTATACGTCTTCAAAATATTGCTCCCTGAAATGGTGTAAGAAATACTCATGTCACCTGATCTACTTATACATTTAATCACAGAAATATTCGGAACACAAAATGCAAAGGTCACACTTATGTTTGTACCAAAGCCTAAAAGGAAAGTAAACATGGATTACTAAAAACATCCATGTCCATGTTGCCTAATGCTGTCAAATGTCAATCCTATTGGTGACTACATATTTGTTTCTTCTTAAGATTATATATTCAAACTCAACCCTACTGAAAATGTCTAATCCTATCCCTCACTTTATACATTGCCTGATTTTATTATGGCTCTATTTCTGTTTCCTACATATTTTCCCCAGTTCATCATTGTGACTGACTCTTCACATGTGCTGACATTTACATTCACACTCTAATCGATAACCTATTGCTAATAAGCTTTTGTTCCTAATCCTATACTCATTCTTTTTGTAAACCTACCGAATATCTTCCTAATCTGACCGACTATCCTTTTTTGACTGGTTGTTCTCTTCTACATTCAATCAAGCAAGGTACAAGGTCTTATGCCATTGTATATTGATCTATCTGAGACCTCTGTGCAGAATGCAATTCAATGCTAAGTATCACAATCAAGGGTCCAATGCCCTTCAGGGCTTCAAATGTTACCTAGATTTCTGGTTTCACACTTATATTTCACATATATATTCTGGTAAATATCGCAGTTTCAAATACCATTATTCATTCTGCAGGATGATTCCTAAACTAAATCCAACATGTTATTGACCCTAAACATACACTGTTCCCTCAATCTAACTTTACAGAAGAGCAGGGACAGAGTTGGTCTTACAATACAGGAATGTAGGGGATCTTCCACCTGCTGAGAACCTCAAAGGTCCATGCAGACATGATCCCTGGAAAAGAGGTAGGCAGCTATGAAGGACCTGAGAGAGCAAAAGTCATCTTCCATGGCAAACAACCTTGTCAGGATGAAGGGGTGTGTCTGAATCAGCCACTTTCTTCTTAATGTAGAGAAGATGGACCAAACAAGGTCTGTGTGGAGAGCTGTTCCCGTGTGTCTATGGTTGATATGCCATTCTAACTTGTGACAGTGTCACAGGAAGTAGGGGCAGCCTCCATCTCATGGGACCCTTGGAAGCAACTATTAGGACAAAGTGTTTGCCAAGGCATTGACCTATTCAGTTCCTGAAGGAAGTGACCTACCTTAATTCTTTGGTGATGGAACTCTCTGAACTTGGGATCCAAGAAGCCAGGCATCCAGAGCCAGTCCCAGTCCCAGTCCCAGTGGGCTCACTTGTTTAGTTTTACTAATGACAGATTCTGTCTTTTTTGGTACCTACTGATGTGAGGATGGCCAAATGCCAGGAGAGCTCTGAAGACGGGCCTTTCCTTAGTAACTAGGTAGTGGCTCACCGCTGGCTCCTAACAACTTCACAGAGTTGGCCAAGGAGACCAGATCTGACACAGTACAGGCCATTTCGGGGGAACATAGTAGGGCCCGCCAGTCAGAGGACACTCTGGATATTCACAGACTTACTTGGAGAAGGAGGTGCCTTTGTGTTTGTGGGTGTGAGTTTGTGGTTTTGTCTCATTTTCTTAGAATAGGTAGAAAAGCTGGTATGTCTGGTTTGCAGTGGACTGTTTCTAGATAGTCGTTTGACAAGGCAAGTGTTTCTATGTCTGTGTATAACACTGTGTCCGTGGTTGTAGACATTAGAAAAGAGAATGCATCAATGAATGTGTCCTGTCTAGTAGAAAGCTTCCCAGCATTCATCCTGCCCAATTTATGACTGCACTGCAGGTTGCCTTATCGATGGGCAACACCTAATATCTTCCCAAGTTTCAGATTTCTTCCTGAATTCTGACCAATCTGCAGAATAGTCTCATGGTTTTGTGTCCAAGATAGGTACCACCCCAAGCTCTGTCACATGGCCATGTACTGAATAGCTGAAGGTAATGGCGAGCATCTTAGAAAACTCAGATATCAGTGTGACCAGGTAAGTCTCAGTGGAGAAACCATGTTTTGTGCCTTTTGCTTACCTATTTTTCTGTTTCACTGAATGACAGGAAGGTCTTTGCCTCAGGCCACCCCTTTGTGAAGCATGAAAAAAACAGTTTTCATATGGAAATGATTGGGCATCACCTGTGGCTCTTTGCTTAATTGCTTTGAAAGGGATGTGTCTGAATCAGCCTCTTGGCCCTGTGTGAGGCTGTGGCTTAGATTCTCAGCACCTGATGGATATAAAGAAAGATCCCATGTGTGCATCCAAAACCAAAATGGCAAAATTCAGTCATTGTGGATGATGTCTCTCTCCTTCCTCTATTAGGTTGCAGACAATCATCAAGTGAGTATAGGGATCCTTTGGGTCAAATGAGTTTTTCAAAGCCATGCAGAGGTGCGTGGGTTTTCTCATGATTCCACTTCACATAAAGAATCTAAACCCAACAGTCAGTAGGCCTCAAATTGGAGAAGCAGAGCAGTTGTAATGGCAGGCCTATTTGATCACTCCTGGTTCACAGGTATGGTGTCCAGGCCACCCTGACTTTAGGCAAATGAGGGCCAAGGGAGCTTATTTTGGACACTCTCTTGCGCTGTACCCCTCATGGAAATCTCCAGCCAGAGGTTATAATGAGGGTCTATGTGGAAGAAGATGAGGGCCATGTGGGAATGTTTTGGTTTTAATTTTGGTCATTTGTGTGGCAGTTGGAAGGGATGACTGGGTCCACCTCGGCTTGTACTCTGGTGTAATACTCCTTAGAGACTGAGTTGTAGAACTGACCTCAGAGAAGTATTGCCATGGATTGTGTGGTGATGCTAGGAGGCCACACATGGGAGTCGCCCTTTGAAACTAAGATCTAGGCCAAGGGTGGCTTTCCACAGAACACTGAGAATCTCAGCCAGGATATCACATGATTTTATTCTGAACAACTTGGCAGCCATAGTTGAGAGTCAAAACACACATGGACCTCACATTGTAGACCTCAATGGTCCTGGCTTCATGTGACCTTTTGGCCACTATTTGGGATGCCTTGCCTGTGATTGTTCTCCAGAGCTTTTATTGAAATGAGCTTCCTTAACATTTAATGGTTCCTGAATGAATTGAAACCCACAGTGACTACAACTTCTTCCTTGAATAATGGCTAGATAAATACCATGAAATTTTTGAAATTTCCATGATGAGGTGGCACTGGAAAACCTTTGGATGTCCTGATGCTGATCATAGTATACCAGACAGTGCCTTGATTGACAGGGTTTCATGAAAATGGTGAAGAACAGAGATGCCAGTTAGTTGTCGCCTGATGTTTAGTGGGCCTAGAGCAGTGGTGGACAGATGTGTGACAAAACATCTGTGGTGGGGCCACGTGGATCTGCCATTGGCTTCCAAATGGCTTGTGACTGATATGGTTACAGCCAACAGACCCAATAGGTAAAGGCATCTTGTTATATGGAGAGGTTTCAGGGAAATGTTCAGAATCAGGTTGCTATGATCAAGGGGGCAAGCTATGTGGGATAGAAGCCTGGTTATTGCATTCTCCTGCAAACCCTCACCCACCACACGTGACTAAACTCCCTCCAGCAATGTGTCCCAATTGAACTCCTTTATTTCGTGAAGCAAATACCAAACTCCCAATGCAGCAGCAAGAAACACCACTAAAAGTGGAGGATGAACAAATGTCTTCCCAGTTAACACAGGGAGAAACTTAGCCCCAGTGTCCACAGTTTAGCTACAAAAAAAGAATTCAGCACTGCTGCCACATGTTCAATGAAAAATAAGAAACCATGTATTACAGGTCACACATATGCAGAACCAGCTTTGATGGTCTCTCTACAAAAGAACTAAATCTCCTGAAAACAACATATATTTCAAGTGACCAACCTCAGAGGCAGTTTCTCAAGAATTCTTTCGGCCAGCAGAGCTCCATGTTTGAGGAGTGTTTACCTTTTGCCTTACTTTTTTGAACTCTGCTACCACCTCCAAGGTTGTGAACTCCTGAGCATATTCCATTCCAGATATGTATTCACAGATTTTCTAACTCTTCTCCTCTAACTGTGTCTTACTTTGGTAAAAGATAATGTCAAGGCATTTTTCTGGATGAGAGTGGGAAGATTTTGGGTAGCACATATTTGCATAGGCATTGGATACATTTTTCAATTTCCCTTCAAAACACTGAATCTCTGACCCTAACCAATTCCCAACTAGACTCTGACTACTAATCCTAATATGATGGAGAAAAATAACAAAAAACAGAAAAGAAGTACAACCAGTTCAGTGGAGGCAAGGTGTATACTAGGACTTGCCTTTTGCATAATATCGGGTAGGAGTTATAAATCTTGCAATTTTTTTTTTGAAATAGTTCTCCATGAGTTTTTAAAGTTAACAAATATGTGAATTCCTTTCTCCCTTTCTCTGTAGCCTATTAAGCACATGTATTTTTATATGCACATATAGATTTCTACCTGGTACCACACGTATATTCTTGTGAGGTGTTTGACTTGGCAGATACAAATTGTGAGAAGAGATCACTCCTCGTAAATGCTGTTGGAACTGAAATTTCAAACTATGGGTGAACTTTCTAGTTGAACAACATTATACATAAATCCATGTTCAGTATAATGAATATTTTTGGATCTGTGTATGATATATATTTCATGATGAATTTTGATTGGCATATATATTGCTAGTTTTTAATGTCTCTCTCTCTCTGTATGTATGTATATATATATATATATATATATATATATACTCTCCAGATTTTTCAAAATATGTAATATATGTGACTTATTATACACTCCCTAAATTCATTCATATTCATTTATGTGGATTTATAATCAACTTTTCACAAGATTATTTTCTAAAATATTCATCCACCTGAAATTCATATTTGTTTCCTATTACTGACAACTAACTTCAGTGAATGGTGTATACAAATCCTAATATTTCTACAGTAACTGACCCAGTTTAACATCAATGCAAGCAGATTCCTATGGGACATGATATATATTTTGACATTCATATTTATTCAACAATGGGACATTATTATTTCTTCAGTTTATGCACATCATAGTATATATATTTCATCCAAAATTTCAAAAATATATAGGAATTTGTTTAACTTTCAATCACTTCCTGCTTCTGAAAACATGTATTCCTCCATGTTGCTTTACTGGTCTTTTCATGAGACTTCTTTCCAAACACATTATTTTCGATTTCCAAAATCAATTTTGAAGCGAAACTCACACACTCTTCATGAAAATCCTAATACTAATATTATCATTGATGTATAACTGGTTGTAATGAATGTCTGTATATCAATATTTGATTTCCTGTATATTTTCAGATATCAATTCAATTCATTATTTATAGTGGAATGAGTATATGTTTTATTCAGAGTATGTTCTATTCATGCATTATCTGTATATTCATAGAAACATGGTACACCTCTTTGTACCCCCAATACTAATTTATACATCTTCAAAATATTGCTCCCAGAAATGGTGGAACATATACTCATGTCACCTGATCTACATATATATTTTATCACAGTAATATTATGGACACAAAATGCAAAGGTCACACTTATGATTGTACCAAAGCCTAAATGGAAAGTGAGCATGGATTAGTAATAACATCCATGTCCAGGTTGCCTAATGCTCTCAAATGTCAATCCAATTTGTGACTACATATTTGTTTCATGCTAAGATTATACATTCAACCTCAACCCTGTTGAAAATGTCTAATCCTATAACTCACATTATACTTTGCCTGATTTCCTTTTGTCTCAATTGATATTTACTTTCATACATATTTTCCCCAGTTCATCATTGTGAATGACTCTTCACATGTGCTGACATTTACATTCACTCTCTACCCGAAACCCTATTGCTAAAAAACTTTTGGTCCAAATCCTATACTCACTCTTCTTTCTAAACCTTCTGACTATCTTCCTAATCCTACCGATTATTCCTTTTTGACTGCATGTTCTCTTCAACATTCAATCATCCAAGGTAAAGGTCCTATGCCATTGTATAGCGATTAATCAGAGACATCTGTGCAGAACATAATTCAAATCTAAGTATCCTACCCAAGGGCCCAATACACTTCTGGGCTTCAAAACTTACATAGATTTGGGTTTTCAAACTTATATTTCACCTTTATATTCTTTTAAATATCACAGGTTCCCAATAACATTATTCATCCCGCAGAATGATTCCTAACCGAAATCGAACCTGTTATTAACCCTAACCATACGCTGTTCCCTCAATCTAACTTTACAGAGGAGCAGGGACAGAGTTGGTCTTACAATACAGGAATGTAGGAGATCTTCCACCTCCTGAGAACCTCAAAGGACAATGCAGAAATGATCCTTGGAGAAGTTGTAGGCAGCTATGTAGTACCAAAGAGAGCAAAAGTCTTCTGACATGGTAAAGAACCTGGACAGGATGAAAGGATGTGTCTGAATCAGCCTCTCTCTTCTTAATGTAGAGAAGATGGACCAAAGCATGCCTGTATGGAGAGAAGTTCCCCGGTGCATATGGTTGATATACCATTCTAACTTGTGACAGTGTCACAGAAAGTTGGAACAGCCTCCATCTCATGGGACCCTTGGCAGCAACTGCTAGGGCAAAGTGGTTGCCAAGGCAGTGACCTCATTCATTTCATGAAGAAAGTGACTTCACCTAACTTACTTGGTGATGGAACTCTCTGAACTTGGGATCAAGGAAGCCAGGCATCCAGAGCCAGTCCCAGTCACAGTCCCAGTGGGATCACATGTTTGGTTTTACCAAGGGCAGAGAGTCTTTTTTTGGTACCTACTGATGTGAGAATGGCCAAATGCCAGGACAGCGATGAAGAGGGTCCTTTCCTAAGAAAGCAGGTAGTTGGTCATCGCTGGTTCCTGACAACTTCACAGATTTGGCCACGGAGACCAGATCTGAGACAGGGCAGGCCAGTTCGGGGTAAGAATATGGTCCACAGACAGAGGACACTCCCGATAATCACAGACATATTGGGGGAAGGAAGTGCCTTTGTGGGTGTGGGTGTGAGTTTGTGGTTTTGTCTCATGTTCTGAGAATAGGTAGGAAAGGCGGTTTGTTTGGTTTGGAGTGGACTGTTTCTAAAAAGTCGTTTGAAAAGGTGAGTGTTTCTATATCTGTGTATCTCACTGTGTCCGTGGTTGTAGACATGAGAAAAGAGAATGCATCAATGGATATGTCCTGTCTAGAAGAAAGTTTTCCAGCATTCATCCTACCCAATTTATGACTGGACTGCAGGTTGCCTTATGGATGGGCCACCCCTACTATCGTCCTAAGTTCCTGTTTTCTTCCTAAATTTTGGCCACTACCCAGAATAGGCTCATGGTTTTGTGTCCAAGATATGTAACACCTCCAAGCTCTGTGACATGGCCATGTACTGGATAGCTGAATGGAATGGCGAGCATCTCAGGAAACTCAGATATCAGTGTGACCAGGAAAGTCTCAGTGGAGAAACACTGTTTTGGGCCTTCTGCTTACCTATTTTTCTGTTGCCCTGAATGTCAGGAAGGTCCTTACCTCAGGCCACTCCTTTTTGAAGCCTGAAGTAAACAGTTTTTAAATGCAAATGAATGGGCATCACCTGTGGTGCTTTGCTTAATTGCTTTCGAAAGGGATGTGTCTGAATCAGCCGCTTGGCCCTGGGTCAGGCTATGTATTAGATTCTCAGCACCTGATGGATATAAAGAAAGTTCCCATGTGTGTATTGAAAACGAAAATGGTAAAAATATCAGTCATTGTGCATGAAGTTTCCTGCCTTCCTCTGTTAGGTTCCTGACCTCCATCAAGTGAGAATAGGATCCTCTGGGTCAAATGAGTTCTTTGAACTCCTGCACAAGTGCTTGGGTTCTCCCATGATGCCAAATCACATAAAGAATCTATACCTGACAGTCAGTAGGCCTCAAATTGGAGAAGCAGAGCAGTATTAAAGGAAGGCCTATTTGATCACTCCTGGTTTACAGGAAGGGTGTCAAGGCCACGCTCACTTTAGGCAAATGATGGGCAAGGGTGCATATTTTGGACATTGTCTTGGGCTGCGCTCCTAATGGAAACCTCCAGCAAGAGTTTATGATGAGTGTCTATATGGAAGAAGATGAGGGTCATGTGGGAAAGTTTTGGTTTCAATTGTGGTCATTTGTGTGGCGGTTGGAGGAGATGACTGGGTCCACATGGGCTTGAACTCTGGTGTGATTCTCCTTCGAGACTGAGTTCTGGAACTGACCTCAGAGAAGTATTGCCATTAAATGTGTTGGGATTGTAGGAGGACACGCATGAGAGTCACCCTTGAAACCTGAGATTGGGCCCTGGCTGGCTTTCCACAGAGCACTGAGAATCTTAGCCAGGATATCACATGATTCTATTCTGAAAGACTTGGCAGCTATAGTTAAGAGTCAAAACACACATGGAACTCACATTTTAGACCTCAATGGGCCTGTCTGCATGTGACATTTTGACCACTCTTTGGGAACCCTTGCCTGTGAGAGATCTCCAGAGCTTTCATTGAAATGAGCTTCCTCACCATTTCATGGTTCTTGGATGAATGGAAACCCCAAAGTGCCTCCAACTTCATTCTTGAACAATGGATAGATAAATACCATGAAATTTTTGAAATTCCCCATGACCAGGTGGCACTGGAGAACCATTGGATGTCCTATTGCTGCTCATGAGTGTACAAGACAGTGCCTTGATTGACTGGATTTCTTGACATTGGTGTAGAACAGAGATGCCAGTAAGTTGGAGCCTGCTGAGTAGTGAGCCTAGAGCAGTGGTGTGCAGTTGTCTGATAATATATTTGTGGTGTGGCCATGTGGGTGTGTCATTGGCTTCCAAATGGCTTGTGACTGATTTGGTGCAGCCAGCAGAAAATTATATGAAAAGGCATCTGGTTATATGGAAAGGTTTCAGGGCAATGTTCAGAATCAGGTTGCTATGGTCAAGGGACCAAGCAATGTGGGATAGAAGCCTGGTTGGTGCATTCTCCTGAAGACCCTGACCCACCACACCTTACAGGACTCCCACCAGCACTGTGACCCATTTGAAATCCTTGTATGTTGTGAAGCAAATACAAATCACCCAGTGCAGCTGCAAGAAACACCACGAAAATTGGAGGATGACAAAATGGCTTCAAAGTCCACACAGGGAGACACTTAGCCCCCAGTGGCCACAGTTTATCTACAAAGAGAGAATTCATCACTGCTTCCTCATGTTTATTAGAAAATAAGAAACCATATCCTCCAGGTCACATAGATGCAGACCCAGCTTTGATGGTCTCCGTACACAGGGAGCTAAAGCTCCTGACAACAACATATACTTAAAGTGCCCAACCTCAGAGGCAGTTTCTCAAGAAGTCTTAATGCCAGCATAGCTCCATGTTTGTGGAGTGTTTACACTGTCCCTTACATTTGGAAACTCCTCTACCACCTCCTGAACATTTTCCATTCCAGGTATGTATTCACAGATTTTCTAACTCTTCTTCTCTAATTGTGTATTACTAGGGGCGAAGATATTGTCAAGGCATTGTTCTGGATGAAAGTGGAAATTTTTTGTAGCACATATTTGCATACACATTGGATTCATTTTCCTATTTTCCATTTGAAATACTTAATAACTGACACTAACCCATACCCTAATAGACTCTTACTACTAATCCTAATATGATGGAGTAAAATAACCCAAACAGAATAGAAATACAAACATTTTAGAGGAGGCATGGTGTATAGTTAGACTTGGCTTTTGCATGATAAAGTGTAGGTGTTATAAATCTAGTTAATTTTTAATTGAAATAGTTCCATGTGTACTTAAAGTTAACAAATATGTGAATTCCTGTCACCCTTTCTCTGTAGCCTATTCAGCACATGTATTTTTATATGCACATATAGAATTCTACCTGGTACCACAGGTACATTCTTGTGAGGTGGCTGACATGGCAGATAGAAATTGTGAGAATAGATCACTCTGCCTAAACGCTGTTGAAACTGAAATTTCAAACTATGGGTGAGCTTCCTAGTTGAACAACATTATACATAAATTCATGTTCAGTAAAATGAATATTTTTGGATCTGTGTATGATATATATTTCATGGTGAATTTCGATTGGCATATGTATTGCTAATTTTTAATGTCTGTGTGTGTGTGTGTGTGTGTGTGTGTGTGTGTGTGTGTGTGTATATATATATATATATATATATATATATATATATATATACACTCTAAATTTTTTTAAAATATAAAATATATGTGTCTTATTATAAACTCCCTAAATTCATTCATATTCATGTATGTGGATTTAGAGTTAACATTTCACAAGATTATTCACGGAAATATTCATCCACCGAAATACATATTTTTTTTCCTAGAAATGAAAACTAACTTCAGTGAATGGTGGATACAAATCCTAATATTTCTACAATAATTGATCCAGTTTCTCATCAATGCAAGTAGATTCCTATGGGACATGATGTGTATTTTGATGTTCATTCTTATTCACCACTGGTATGTTACAATTTCTTCAGTTTATGCACATTATAGGATATATATTTCATCCATACGTTAGCAAAATTATAGGCATTTGTTTCACTTTCAATCATTTTCTGCTTTAGAACACATGTAATCCTCCATGTTTCTTGACTGGTTTGTTTATGAGACTTCATTCCAAACATATTATTTTTGATTTCCATAATCATATTTGAAGCAAAACTCACACACCCTTCATGATAAACTATAACCCTAATATTACTATTAGATGTATAACTGGTTGGAATGAATGATTGTACATCAATATAAGATTTCTTATATATTTTCAGATATCAAATAAATCCATTATTTAAAGTGGAACCAGTTATATTATTTATTCACACTATTGTCTATTCATGCATTGTCTCTATATTCATAGACACAGGGTACACCTCTTTGTAAACCCAATACTAATTTATACGTCTTCAAAATTTTGCTCCCAGTAATGGTGGAAGAAATATTCATGTCATCTGATCTACATATACATTTTATCACAGTAATATTCTGGACACAAAAAGAAAAGGTCACACTTATGTTTGCACCAAAGCCTAAATGTAAAGTGAACATGGATTACTAAAACCATCCATGTCAAGTTTGGCTAATGCTCTCAAAAGTCAATCCTATTTGTGACAACATATTTGTTTCTTGCTAAGTTAATATATTCAATTCAACCCTGTTGAAAATATCTCATCCTATCTCTCACTTTATACTTTTCCTGGTTTCATAATGTCTCTATTTATATCAGCTTTCCTACATACTTTCCACAGTTCATCATTGTGACTGACTCTTAATTGTGCTGACATTTACATTCACACTCTAATCCAAACCCTATTGCTAAGGAACTTTTTTTCCAAATCCTATACTCACTCTTCTTCTTAAACCTACTGACTATCTTCCTAATCATACCCATTATCCCTTTTTGACTGGATGTTCTCTTATACATTCAATAATACAAGGTACAGTGTCTAATGCCATTGTATATCGATCTATCTCAGACATCTGTGCAGAACATAATTCAACGCTAAGTATCACAATCAAGGGCCCATCCCCATTCTGCGCTTCAAATCTTATTTAGATTTCTGTTTTCATACATATATTTCACCTATATATACTTATAAATGTCGCAGGTTCCCAGTACCATTATTCATGCAGCAGAATGATTCCTTATTCAAATTGAACTTATTATTAACCCTAACCATACACTGTTCCCTCAATCTAACTTTACAGAAGAGCAGGGACAGAGTTGGTCTTACAATACAGGAATATAGGGGATCTTCCACCTCCTGAGAACCTCAAGGTCCATGCAGAAATGATCCCTGGAGAAGATGTAAACAACTATGAAGGACCTGAGAGAGCAAAAGTCAGCATCCATGGCAAACAACCTGGTCAGGATGAAGGGTTGTTTATGAATCAGCCTCTCTCTTCTTATTGTAGAGAAGATGGACCAAACCAGGTTGGTGTGGAGAGCTGTTCCTAGGTGCCTATGGTTGATATACCATTCTACCTTGTGAAAGTGTCACAGAAAGTAGGGGCAGCCTCCATCTCATGGTCGTCTTGGAAGCAACTGTTAGGACAAAGTGGTTACCAAGGCAGTGATCTGATTCAGTTCCTTAAGGAAGTGACCTCACCTCACTTATTTGTTGATGGAACTCTCTGAACTTGGTATCCAAGAAGCCAGGCACCAAGAGGCAGTCCCAATCACAGTGGTCTCACTTGTATGGATTTACCAAGGACAGAGTCAGTCATCTTGGTACCTACTGATGTGAGGACAGCCAAAACCAGGAAAGCTCTGAAGAGGGGCTTTTCCTGAGAAAGTAGGTAGTGGCTCACTGCTGGCTCCTGACAACTTCACAGAGTTGGCCAAGGAGACCAGATCTGAGACAGGACAGGCCATTTCATTGGAACATAGTATGGCCCACCAGTCAGAGTACACTCCGGATAGTCACAGACCTACTTGGGGGAAGGATGTGTCTTTGTGGGAGTCGGTGTGGGTTTGTGGTTTTGTCTCATATTCTGAGAATAGGTAGGAATGGCGGTTTGTTTGGTTTGGAGGGAACTGTTTCTAGTAAGTCATTTGACAAGGCGAGTGTTTCTATGTCTGTTTATACCACTGTGTCCCTGGTTGTAGACATTAGAAAAGAAAATGCATCAATGGGTGAGTCCTGTCTAGTAGAAAGCTTCTCAGCTTTCATCCTGCCCAATTCATGAATGGACTGTGGCTTGACTTATCAATGGGGAACACCTGCTAACTTCTTAAGTTCCTGTTTTCTTCCTGAATTGTGTGCACTCTCCAGAATAGGCTCATGGTTTTGTGTCCATGATATGTACCTCCTCAAATCTCTGTGACATGGCCATGTACTGGATAGCTGAAGGGAATGGCGAGCATCTCAGAAAGCTCAGATATCAGTGTGACCAGGAATGCCTCAGTGGAAAAACCCTGCTTTGGACATTTTGCTTACCTATTCTTCTGTTGCCCTGAAAGTCAGGAACGTCTTTGCATCAGGTGTGTCATGTGGGAGTGTTTTGGTTTTAATTGTAGTCATTTTTGTGGCCGTTGGAAGAGATGACTATGTCCACCTGGGTTTGAACACTTATGTGATTCCCCTTAGAGACTGAGTTCTGGAACTGACCTCAAAGAAGTATTGGCATGTATTGTGTTGGGATTTTAGGAGGCCACGCATGAGAGTCGCACTTGGAAACTGAGGTCTGGGCACAGGGAGGCTTTCGGAAGAGCACTGGAAATTTCAGGAAGGACATCACATGATTTTATTCTTAAAGACTTGGCAGCCATCGTTGCAAGTCAAAACACACATGGACCTCACATTGTAGACCTCAAATGCCTGGCTTAATGTGACCTTTTAGCCTGTCTTTGGGAAGCCTTGCCTGTTAGAATTCTCCAGAGCTTTCATTGAAATGAGCTTCTTCTCCATTTTATGGTTCCTGAATGAATTGAAACCCACAGTGCCTTCAACTTCATCCATGAAAAATGCCTAGATAAATATCATTAAAGTTTGGAAATTCCCATCACCTGGTGGCACTGGAGAACCTTTGGGTGTCCTATTGCTGATCATGAGTGTACCAGACAGTGCCTTGATTGACTGGGTTTCATGATAATGGTATAGAACAGAGATGCCAGTAACTTGGAGCCTGATGAGTAGTCGTCCTAGAGCAGTGGTGTGCAGGTGTGTGTTAAAACATCTGTGGTGGGGTGATGTGGATATGCCATTGGCTTCCAAATGCCTTGTGACTGATATGGTGCAGCCCCCATACCCTTGTATGTAAAGGCATCTTGTTATATGGAGAGGTTGCAGGGCAATATTTAGAATCAGATTGCTATGGTTAAGGGGGCAAGCTATGTGGGATATAAGCCAGGTTGGTGCATTCTCCTGCAGACCCTTACCCACCACACGTGACAGAACTCCCTCCATCACTGTGTCCCAGTTGAACTTCTCGTATTTTGTGAAGCAAATACCAAACTCCCAGTGCAGCTGCAAGAAACACCACGAAAATTGGAGGATTACCAAATGGCTTCACAGTCCACACTGGAAGACACTTAGCCCCCAGTGGCAACAGTTTACCTATAAAGAGAGAATTCAGCCCTGCTGCCTCATGTTCATAGGAAAAAAAGAAACCATGTCCTCCAGGTCATATAGATGCAGACCCAGCTTTGATGGTCTCACTACAAAGGAAGCTAAAGCTCCTGTCATCAACATATATTTCAGGTGCCCAACCTCAGAGGCAGTTTTTCAAAAAGTCTTTAGGCCAGCAGAGCTCCATGTTTTTGGAGTTTTTACCCTGTCCCTTACTTTTTGAAACTTCTCTACAACCTCGTAGGTTGTGAACTCCTGAGCATTTTCCATTACCGATATGTATTCACAGATTTTCTAACTCTTCTCCTTTAATTGTGTCTTACTTGGGGTGAAGGAAATGTCAAGGCATTGTTCTGAATGAGAGTTGGAAGATTTTTGGGTAGCACATATTTGCCTACACATTGGATTCATTTTCCAATTTTCCATTCGAAATACTGAATCCCTGACTGTCAAGGGTAGAAGGAATTCTTTTTCAAAGAACAGCCTGTCACTTACAAGAAACAGCCACCAGGAGACATCCTGTCTGGAAGACATCCTGTAGCCATATGTGTCCCTGAGACATCCTGTGGCCATCTTTCTTCCAGAAACATCCTGAAGTTATCTCACCTTGTGAAGACATCCAGGAACTGCCGATAAGAGAGTTTTCCCAAATCCAGCATATTAATACCCATGTGTGAACAATAAAATTTTGCAGCTTGATCAGAACTCCTGTGTTGCTCTCATCTCTCGTGTCTCTTGTCCCTTCATTCCTCCCCATCTAGGTTCGCTGCCCATGTTGATGTGTCCTGCCGGCCGGGACATCTGGCGCCCACCGACTGGGGCTCAAGCCATTGACTGAGGGGGAACCCCTTCCTCCTGGAAGACTTGGTCAAGAGGAGCCCGCGATCGTCTCAGCAGACACCACCCGAAGACATATCCAGGAGGAGGGTGGGAATGATGCACGGTGAGTGACCCACCATGTGACAAGCAGTATCGTCACATGATTTGTTTATTTCAGGCCTCAAGGAGTTCTTCAAGACATGGGGGGCACATGTTAAGAAAAAGGAGTTAAAATTTTTCTTTTCACACATAGGAGCATTGTGTCCATGGTTTCCTCTTGAAGGGACCATTGATGGCAAAAATGGCTTAGAGTAGGAGACTGTTTAAATGATTATTATGAATCCTTTGGCCCAGAAAAAATGCCAGTTCCCACCTTTTCTTACTGGAACTTAATTAATGAAATTCTTAAAAGTTTTCGCTTTGACAATGGTACCTTACAACTTGTCAGGATTGGGGAAGAGATTATGCAAAAGACCTCTCGTCCCTCCTCTGCATGCCCATCATTAGTATAGACATAGACCCTTCTCAGTCTTCCCAGGACCCTGAGAACCTTCCTGGTCCCCCTCAAAATACGACCCTAATTAATAAGGCTCCAATGATTAAAAACCACCTTTATCCAGTTTTAAATCCCAGAGACACATTGACCCCTGGGAAGGACGCTATCTTGGAGAAGGAAGCAGCTCTCTACCATTCAGAAGACCCGCAACCTCTCAGGACCCTGCCACAGCCTACAGGATTTACACATCCACCTCCCTCCTATATCCCTCCTGCCTTTTGTGCTCTGGCCCTTCAGGGGCCAAGTGCCCCCCCAGATATTTTTTCCCTACTTCCCCTACCTAACCTCGCTCCCTTGCCAGCATCCTTCCAACATAGACGGGAAGAGATGCAACTTTTAAAATAATTAAATTCCCTTGACTCTGAGCTCTCTTCATTAGCCTTAGCTATGGAGTCAATGCAAGCTGGCCCACAGCGGTCTAATACAAAGTCGAAGCCACTCCATCAGCCTGTTCTCACCTTCCCAGTCACCACCAGTCAGATAGATAAGCCTGCCCAGGCTGAGGTCAAAGACTTCGATGAGGAACAAGAGGAGGAAGCGGGGGAAATGGATCAAGGAGATCAGGACTCAGAGGATGAGGAGTTCACCCCTGGGCAGGAAGGAACCCAGAGTCTACAAAAAATTAAGCCTATGTTTTCTTGAAAAACTTAATAAGGCTTGTGCTCACTATGGCCCCACTGTGCCCTACACGTTGGCTTTATTAGAAACCCACAGCGCACAATGGCTTACTCCCAATGATTGGAAATTTTTAGACCAAGCTACCTTCAGTGCCGGAGACTTCCTGTTATGGAATGCAGATTTCGAAGACAATGTCGGGAAACTGCTCAAATAATTTTAACTAAGGCCTCCTCTGAATCTGGGACTTAAGTTTAGCTAGTGGGCAATGCGCCTTTTGACACTAAAAATAACAGGCACGTTTCCCTCCTGGACTCTTGGCGCAGACTCAGATGGCTGGTTTTCCTGCTTGGTGACACCTCCCTCAAAAGGCCTCGGCTACCAATTCCCTGGCAAAAATTTGACAAGTGCCCCATGAGCCTTATAGGTAGTTTGTTCCCTGGCTTAACCTAGCTGCGGAATGCTTGCATGAACCAAGCGAAGGTGAAAGCACCTATGTAAAACATCTTGCCTTTGAAAATGCCAACCCAGCATGTCAGGATGTTCTTCAACCACATAAGGATAAAGGGAAACTTTCTGAATTTATTAGACTCTGTGCAGGCGTGGGTGCAGCCCATGCCATGGGTCTCGCTTTAGGGGCTGCCTTTACCAAGGCGTTTCACAATCCTGGCTCACGTACTTGCTTTACTTGTAAACAACCTGGCCATTTTGCATGTGGGTGTCCGACAGGCAAACAAAGCCTAGGAATAGCGTCTCCTCAAACTGGGGCTTAACCGCCCCCAGCTACCCTTTTCCATAGAAGTGGTAAAGGTCATCACTGGGGCAGTGAGTGTAGATCTAAGACAAATGCCCTCAGACAGCCTATTTCTTCCTGCTTCTCGGGAAACTCCCTGCGGGGCCAGCCCCTGGCCACAACATCCCCCAGGACAAACACAGGAGCAATAAGGTTTGTTCCCTCCCAAACTCCCAACCTACCACAAAATCCTTCTCCACAATTGCCTCCCTCCAACTAGCCACCCCAGGCAGCGCAAAATTGGACCTCTGTGCCACCACAGTTACAATATTAGACTCAATGCAAGGGCCCCAGATAATACCCACTGGAATTATGGGTCCCCCTCCATCTCATACATGTGCCCTTATTCTTAGAAGAGCCTCCACTACCATACAAGGTGTTCAGATCTTCGCTGGCATTAATGATAATGATTTCACTGAAGAAATAAAAATACTGGCCACTGCTATTAATGGAGTTGCCACCATCCCAGCAGGAACAAGACTTGCACAATTAATTCTCCTTCCCTTGGATTCAGGAGGCATTTCCACCACCCAAACCTACCTCGGGGGGCTGCCTTCTTAGGCTTCTCTGATGTGTATTGGGTTCAACCCATTTCTCACAATAGACCCACCCTTACCTTACTTACTGAAGGAAAGGAATTCCAAGGAGTTCTAGATATTGGAGCTGATGCCACAATTATTTCTCAAAAATACTAGCCATCAGGTTGGCCCCTCACTCCATCCTTGACTGACCTTAAAGGGATAGGAAAATAAAAAAATCCTCTGGTCAGCTCAAGGTCTATTAGCTGCACTGATAAAGATGGTAATAAGTCAACTGTCACTCCTTTCGTTGATTCTGACCTCCCTGTTAACGTATAGGGTGGAGATATTTTGAGTCATTGGAAGTTATTCTCGCCAGTCCCAATTCCATGGTGACTCATCAAATGCTTCCTATGAATTTTGTTCCTGGTACAGGCCTGGGGATACTGAAACAAGGACTGGTGGAGCCTATACAACCCATAAAAAAAACAAATACATGTGGACTTGTGTATTCAGATTTTTAGTGTCGGTCCCTGACCCTCCTGTACCCCATGCAGATAAAATTATTTGGGAGACTCAGACTCCTGTGTTGGTGGATCAGTGGCCCCTTACCCAAGAAAAATTGGAGGCTGCCTCCACGTTAGTGCTGGAACAGCTGGCAGCCGGCCATGTAAAGCCCTCAACCTCACCATGGATTACTCCTATTTTTATTATCAAGAAAAAATCAGGCAAGTGGCGCCTTTTACAATATTTGTGTGCCATTAATAAAGTTATGTGCCCGATGGGAGCACTACAGCCAGGCATTCCCACACCAGTGGCGATTCCAAAAACCTATTGTAAAATGGTTATTGACTTGAAAGATTGCTTTTTTACCATTCCTTTACATCCTGAGGATAGACCCTATTTTGCCTTTAGTCTCCCTCGCATTAATTTTCTGGGCCCTATGCAGAGATTTCAATGGAAGGTTCTTCCCCAAGGTATGGCCAACAGCCCTAGTCTTTGCCAAAAATACGTTGCTCAAGCAGTAGACCCTGTGAGAGAGCGATGAGCACAAAATTATATTTTACATTATATGGATGATTTGTTAATTGCTGCACCTAATACCCATGACCTTAATAATTGTTACTTGGACTTTTACAAAACCTCACTACCTTGGGACTACAGATAGCTCCAGATAAGTTTCAAACACAGGACCCTTATACCTATTTGGGCCTTAAACTTCAAGATAATCAGATCCAAATTCCTAAAATACAACTATGTGTGGACCATATTCACACACATAATGATTTTCAAATATTACTGGGGGATATTCAATTGCTAGGAACATATTTAAAATTACCCACTTGTGTACTTTTGCCCCTTAATGATATTTTGATAGGTGATTCCCACCCCTCCTCCCCTCAAAAGCTTACTCCCGAGGCATGACATGCATTAAACCAAGCCACAGAAGCCATTGCCCAAAAGTTTGTTACACAAATTTCTTATAACCTTCCTCTGGTTCTGGTTATTTTCCACACTCCTCATACACCCACAGGAATATTTTGGCAGCGAGATCCACATTTTAAAAATAAAGGCTGCCCCTTGCTTTTGGTCCTTGTACCCACCACATCCTCCAAGGTTATTACTGTTTATCTTGCTCAGGTAGCTTCTCTTATTTTTAAAGGTCGATTGCTTTCTCGACAACATTTTGGCAAAGACCCTGATAATATTTTAATTCCATATACTAAGGACCAAACCCTTACTACAATTTTTACTACAGACATGGATGAATGGGATATTGCCCTATCAGGCTTTATGGGAACAATTCATAACCACATCCCCAATGACCTCCTTTTAAATTTTGTCCAGTTACATCCATTTATTTTTCTCAAAATTACTCAAAAGGCTCCCATTCCTCAAGCCCTTACCTTTTTTACAGACGGTTCCAGTAATGGCCGTGCAGTCTTTGTTGTCAATAACAAGCCTACCACCTTTGATACTGTCTATCAGTCAGCTCAGTTTGTGGAATTCTTCGCCATAACACAAGTTTTTATAAAGTTTTTTGATAATCTTGTTAATATTTATACAGACAGTGCCTACATTGCTCATTCTGTGCCCCTTCTGGAGATTTCACCCACCATTAAGGCTTCTTCCAATTCCCCCTTTCTGTTTCACCAGCTTCAGCAGCTAATTCAGGCCAGAAAACATCCATTTTCATTAGGACACATCATGACACACTCTGACCTTCTGAGCCCTATAACACAAGGTAATGCCCAAGCTGATGCAGCAACACGTTCCATCTTTCCAATTTTTGTTGGCTCCATTCGAAAGGCCATGGGGTTACACAATCTTCACCATCTAAATTCCCAGAGCCATCGATTACTTTGGAAAATTACCAGGCAACATGCATGAGAAATAGTAAAAGCATGCCCTGCTTGCACTGTCTCCCTCCCCATTCAACACTTGGGAGTTAACCCCCGAGGATTACTGCCCAATCAGATTTAGCAAATAGATGTTATTCATTTTCCTGAATTTTGAAAAACCAAATATATATACGTTTCTATAGATACCTTCAGCGGCTTTATTTTTGCATCACCACATTCTTGAGAGGCTACCAAAGATGTCCTTTCTCATCTTGTTTCAGCCTTTTTCGTAATGTGTAAACCAATACATATTAAAACAGATAAATGTCCTGCATATACCAGTGCCAAGTTTAAACAGTTTTGTGCTACCTTGCAATTTTGTCATACTACTGAAATTCCATACAACACTCAGGGCCAAGGCATGTGGAACTTGCCCAGCTTACCTTAAAGACTTGGCTATCCCGTCTTAAGGCTTCCGCCCTTGTATTTACCACTCCCAGGGATCGCCTTAACCATGCATTATTTGCCCTTATTTTTCTTACCCTAGACAGTGAAGGCCATTTGGCCACAGACAGACACTGGCATCCTTCATCCAATTCTGTTCGCACACCTGTTATGTGGTGCAATCCCATTACAAATAAAGGAAAACGCCCACATCCTATCCTCATCAGGGGATGAGGCTCAGCTTGTGTTTTGGACCAAGAGCAAGCATCCCCAACATGGTTACCAGAATGCCTGGTAAAACAGGTAAATTACTTACCTCAACTCAGGGACGGAGGCCCTCCCCCTGAGGACAAATTTTCCTCCATTTCAGATACAGCCAACAATCTGTGCGAGGATCCTGCTTAAGGCACTTCTGCTGAACAGATTTGAACACAGAGGCCTTGGACCTCTAATTTCCAACATCATGGGGTACCTTTTCGCCCCCCCCCCGTGAATGCAAAGGAGGATTTTGGACTGAGGCTCCCACTAGTTGGACCCAGACTGCTGACTGCATGACTAAGGTGACTTACCTCCGTGCCAAGGTTGACCATAATCTCGGAGGAGTTCATCAGCCTAAATGGGTATGTGTTAACAAGCCAAAGATTATTCCCCCTAGTACAAGTAAAGCTCTCCAAAATTGTTCTGCAACTTGTACGCATACCCAGGCGATGCATGTCTCTTGTAATGCGTCGGCTTCACTTTGTGTTAATAAACAGGGCGAACAATTTTTTGAAGCCTCCCTAACTAAAACTCATGCAGCAGGGGGACCACTATTCATTATACCCCCATTCTCTTTGACCATGGAGGAGATGGCAAATACACCAAGCTACAGTCAGCTGGGTGCCAAGGCGCTGTCGGAAAACCTTCCTAGTGGCCCATTAAGGCCCCTACAGGGGTCTCTGATGGTGGAGGACCCACTTATTCTGTCAAGCATCCTCAGATAATCAAACTTTTGAAACCCCAAATCCCTGAGCTCACATATCATCCCTTAATGTAGCCTAAATCCCAGTTCCCAGGTTTAGATACCAATACATTAGATATTTTGCAAACTACATTCTCCTAGCTTAATAATTCGAACCCCACCCTTGCTGGTGATTGCTGGCTGTGCATGACAACAGGGGCAATCATGCCTATGGCAGTTCCTATTAATTCTATCATGGACAATGATAATACATGCCAACTCGGATTTCCCTTTAAAGTACAGCCTATAGGCACTTTTACATTATTTCTTTTAGGCGCGATGCAGAATAATACCTATGATATTGATGTTCGACTTACTTCCTTTGGAAATTGCTCAACAGTATAAAATTATTCCTCACCCACCCCATCTCTTTGTCCCTCCAATGGCACAGTTTTTATGTGTGGAGGAAACTCGGCCTTCCCACGCTTCCAGCGAATTGGACCATTGGTTGTGTTCTTGCTTTATTACTCCCTGATATAACTATTGTCCCAGGAGATGAACCTCTACCAATTTCTAGCCTAGACACTTTAGTCAAAAGACATAGGTGGGCAATACAGGCTTTACCACTCATTTCCAGCCTTGGAATAACAGCTGCTGTGGGCACAGGTACAGTGGCTTAGGCACGGCTATTCACTCTTACCATCGCCTGTCTCAACAACTTATAAATTATGTACAAACTTTATCAGGAACCATTAAAGATTTGCAGGACCAAATAAATTCCCTGGCAGAAGTGTTCCTTCAAAACAGACGAGGCTTAGATTTGCTGACAGCTAACCAGGGAGGTATTTGCTTAGCCTTAGGGGAATGATGCTGCTTTTATGCCAATAAATCAGGCATAGTACGCATTAAAATTAAGCAGCTTCAAGAAGATCCAGAAAAGAGACAAAGGGAACTATTTGAAAATCCCCTCTGGATTGGGCATAATGGATTTCTACCCTACCTTCTTCCCCTATTAGTCCCTTTGTTGGGTTTACTTTTAATGGTGTCCATAGGCCCCTGCATTATAAAGAGGCTGGTACAATTTATTAAAGAACAGATTAATATTTTGGTTTCTAAGCCCATACAGGTCCACTATCATGGTCTGGAGATGGAAGACAGCACTGCCAACATTTAAAAGAATGTTCAACCCTTCTCACAGGCTTATTAAGTTTACATCCCCACAGATCTCTCTTTCTTACAGAAAACTATAAGTAACAGCTCTGAGCAACCATCTTCTACCCTTGCAATAAGGGTTCGTTCTCCATGGGCCCCTCCGCTTGGGGGAGGACACACCCTTGGAATGAGCACGTTAGGCCATAATAACGGAGTGTCCAGGAAGGACTGCAGGAGGATGGATCCACGGATCCCCAAACACAAGACCTCTGAATGACACGCTCTGGTGCATGGCGGTTGGCATGCTATCCCCTCAAAGACGTCTCCTCCAAAAACATGCCAAAGCCAACACGAAATCTCCTAGGAAAGATGCTCGCTCAAATCAGGAGATATTCTAAGGCATCCTAGAGAAACAGAGCCACTCTCACCCCCTAAATCCATGGCCTGTAAGGTATGGTCGAATATTTTATATAACAAAAGGGGAGATGTCAGGGGCTAGAAGGATGTTCTCCTTCAAAAAATAGACTGACACAAGAAACAGCCCCCTGGGACACAACCTGCCTGGGAGACATCCCACAGCCATCTATCTCCTTTTGACATCCGGCTACCATCTGTCTACCTGAAACATCCTGAGGTTATCTCACCCTGTGAAGACATCCAGCAACTGCCGATAAGAGAGCTTTCCCATCCGCAGCATATAAATACCCTCTGAGAATAATAAAAGTTTGCAGCATGATCAGAACTCCTGTCTTGCTGTCATCTCTCGTGTCTCTTGTCCCTTCATTCCTCCCCAACTAGGATCGACACCCAAGTTGATGTGTCCTGCCAGCCGGGCCATCTGACACTAACCCATACCCTCCTAGACTCTGATGACAAATCCTAAAATGATGGAGAAAAATAACCCAAACAGAATAGAAATACAAGCAGTTCAGAGGAGGCATGGTGTATAGTTGCACTTGCCTTTTGCATGATGTAGGGTAGGTGTTATCAATCTAGTTAATTTTTAATTGAAATAGTTCTCCATGTGTTTTTAAAGTTAACAAATATGTGAATTCCTGTCTCCCTTTCTCTGTAGCCGATTCAGCACATGTATTTTTATATGCACATATAGAATCCTACCTGGTATCAGATGTACATTCTTGTGAGGTGGCTGACTTGGAAGATACAAATTGTGAGAAGAGATCACTCCTCCTAAACGCTGTTGGAACAGAAAATTCAACCTATGGGTGAGCCTCCTAGTAGAACAACATTATACATAAATCCATGTTCAGTAAATTAAATATTTTTGCATCTGTGGATGATATATACTTCATGATGAATTTCGATTGGCATATATATTGCTACATTTTATTGTCTGGGTGTGTGTGTTGTGTGTGTGTGTGTGTGTGTGGGATATATATATATATATATATATATATATATATATATATATATATACACTCTCCAAATATTTCAAAATATGAAATATATGTGTCTTACATATACTACCTAAATTCATTCATGTTCATGTATGTGGATTTATAATCAACTTTTCACAATATTATTCTCAGAAATATTCATCCACCTGAATTACATATTTGTTTTCTAGTACTGAAAACTAACTTCAGTGAGTGGTGCATACAATCCTAATATTTCTACAGTAACTGACCCAGTTTAACATCAATGCAACTAGATTCCTCTTGGATATGATGTCTATATTGAACTTCATTTTATTCAACACTGGTACATTACTATTTGTTCAGTTTATACACATCATAGGATATATATTTCATCAACAACTTCAATAATTTATAGGATTTTGATTCATTTTCAATCATTTCCTGATTCAGAACACATGTATTCCTCCAGGTTACTTGATTGTTTTTTCATGAGACTTCTTTCCAAACGCTTTTTTTTTTCGATTTCCATAATCATTTTGAAGAAAAACTGACACACTCTTCATTATAAACCATAACCCTAATATTACCATTAGATGTATTTCTGGTTGGAATGAATGATTGCATATAAATATACGATTTTCTGTTTATTTTCAGATATCAATTCAATCGAATATTTAAAGTTGGAACAAGTTATAATATTTAATCACAGTATCGTCTATTCATAAATTATCTCTATGTTCATAGACACAGAGTAAATCTATTTGTAACGCCAATACTAATTTTTTCATCTTCAAAATGTTGCTCCCAGAAATGGTGGAAGAAATACTCATGTCACCTAATCTACATATACATTTTATCACAGTAATATTCTGGACACAAAAAGAAGAGGTCACACTTATGATTGTATCAAAGCCTAAATGAAAAGTGAGCATAGATTACTGAAAACATTGATGTCCAGTGTGCCTAATGCTCTCAAATGTCAATCCTATTGGTGACTACATATTTGTTTCTTCTTAAGACTATATTTTGAACCTCAACCCTGTTGCAAATGTCTAATCCTATCACTCAATTTATACTTTGCCTGATTTCCTAATGTCTCTATTGATGTCTGCTTACCTAAATATTTTCCCCAGTTCACCATTGTGACTGACCCTTCACGTGTGCTGACATTTACATTCACTCTCTACCCGATACACTATTGCTAAAGAACTTTTGGTCCAAATTCTGTACTCAGTCTTCTTCTGAAACTTATCGAATATCTTCCTAATCCTACCGACTATCCCTGTTCTAGTGGATGTTCACTTCTACATTCAATCATCCAAGGTACAAGGTCCTATGCCATTGATTATCGTTTTATCTGAAACACCTGTGAAGAACGTATATCAAAGCTAAGTATCCCAATCAATAGCGCAATGCCCTTCTGGGCTTCAAATCTTACCTAGATTTTTGTTTTCATACTTATATTTCACCTATATATTCTTATAAATATCACAGGTTCCCAATACCATTATTCATCAATTAGAATAATTCCTAACCCAAATCAAACCTGTTATTAACCCTAACCATACACTGTTCCCTCAATCTAACTTTACAGAAGAGGAGGGACCAAGTTGGTCTTACAATACAGGAATGTAGAAAATCTTCCACCTGTTGTAAAACTCAAAGGTCCATGAAGAAGTGATCCCTGGAGAACATGTAGGCAGCCATGAAGGACCTGAGAGAGCAAACATCATCTTCCATTGCAAACAACCTGGTCAGGATGAAGGGTTGTGTCTGAATCAGCCTCTCTGTTCATAATGTAGAGAAGATGGACACAAACAGTCCTGTTTGGAGAGCTGTTCCTGGGTGCCTATGGTTCATATACCATTCTAACTTGTGAAAGTGTCACAGGAAGTAGGAGAAGCCTCGATCTCATGGGACCCTTGGAAGCAACTGTTAGGACAAAGTGGTTGCCAAAGCAGTGACCTCATTCAGTTCCTGAAGGAAGTGACCTCACCTCACTTCCTTGGTCATGGAACTCTCGGTACTTGGGATCCAGGAAGCAAGGTACCAAGAGCCTGTCCCAGTCCCAGTCCCAGTGGGCTCACTTGTTTGGATTTACCAAGGACAGAGTCAGTCTTTCATGGTACCTACAGATATGAGGATGGCCAACTGCCAGGAAAACTCAGAAGAGGGGCCTTTCCTGAGAAAGCAGATAGTGGCTCACCGCTGGCTCCTGACAAGTTCACAGAGTTGGTGATTTCCGGGGATCATAAGTTGGCCCACCAGTCAGAAGACACTCTGGATAGTCACAGACATACTTTGTAGAAGGTGGTGCCTCTGTGGTTGTCGGTGTGGGTTTGTGGTTTTGTCTCATGTGCTGAGAATAGGTAGAAAAGGCGGTTTGTTTGATTTGGAGTGAACTGTTTTTAGTAAGTCGTTTGGCAAGCAAGAATTTCTATGTCTGTGTATCCCACTGTGTCCATGGTTTTAGACATTAGAAAACAGAATGCATCAATTGTTGTGTCCTGTCTAGTAGAAAGCTTCCCAGCATTCATCCTGCCGAATTTATGAATGGATTTCAGCTTGCCTTATCGATGAGCAACATGTGGTATCTTCCAAAATTCCTGCATTCTTCATGAATTCTGGCTACTCTCCAGAATAGGCTCATGGTTTTGTGTCCAAGATATGTAGCAGTTCCAAGCCCTGTGACATGGCCATGTACTGGATAGCTGAAGGGAATGTCGAGCATCTCAAAAAACTCAGATATAAGTGTGACCATGATAGTCTAAGTGGAGAAACCCTGCTTTGGGCCTTTTGCTTACCTATTGTTCTGTTGCCCTGAATGTCAGGGAGGTCTTTGCCTCAAGACATTCGTTTGTGAAGCCTGAAGAAAACAGGTTCAAATGGAAATGAATGGACATCACCTGTGGATCTTTGCTTAATTCCTTTGGAAATGGAAGTGTCTGAATCAGCCTCTTGGCCCTGTGTGAGGCCGTGGCTTAGATTCTCAACCCCTGAAGAATCTAAAGAAACATCACATGTGTGCATCCAAAACAAAAATGGCCAAAAGTGCAGTTATTGTGGATGAAGTCTCTCCCCATTCTCTCTGAGGTTCCTGACCTCCATCAAGTTAGAATAGGGATCCTTTGGGCCAAATCATTTCTTCAAAGCCCTAAAGAGGCTTGCCCATAATTGCTTGAATTTTCCCGTGACTACAATTCACATAAAGAATCCAAACTGCACAGTCAATACGCCTCAAATTGGAGAAACAGAGAAGTATTAACAGCAGGCCTATATGAACACTCCTGGTTCACAGGATTGGTGTCCAGGCCACCCTGAATTTAGGCAAATTAGGGGCAAGAGAGATTATTTAGGAGACTGTCTTGAGCTTCACCCCTCGTGGAAAATTCCAGCGATAGGGTATGATGAGTGTCTATATAAAAGAACATGAGGGCCATGTGGGAGTGTTTTGGTTTTAATTGTGGTTGTTAGTGTGGTGGTTGGAAGAGATGACTGGGTCCACCTTGACATGAACTCTGGTGTTTTTCCCCTTAGAGACTGAGTTCTGGAACTGACCTCAGAAAAGTATTGCCATTAATTGTGTTGGGATTTTAGGAGGCCATGCATGAGAGTCGCCCTTGGAAACTGAGATCAAGGCCCAGGGTGGCTTTCAACAGAGCACTGGGAATCACAGCCAAGATCTCACATAATTTTCTTCTGAAAGACTTGGCAGCCATAGTTGAGAGTCAAAAGACACATGGACCTCACATTGTAGAACTCAATGGGCCTGGCTTCATTTGACCTTTTGGCCATTCTTTGGGAACCATTACCTGTGAGATTTCTCCAGAGCTTTCATTGAAATGAGCTTCGTCAAGATTAATGGTTCTGGAATGAACTGAAACTCACAGTGCCTCCAACGTCATTGTTGAAATATGGCTAGAAAAATACCATGAAATTTTTGAAATTTCCATGACCAGCTGGCACAGGAGAACCTTTGGATGTCCTGTTGCTGATCATGAGTATAACAGACAGTGCCTTGATTGACTGGTTTTAATAAAAATTGTGTAAAACAGAGATGCCAATAAGTTGGAGCCTGATGATTAGTGGGCCTAGAGCATTGGTAGGCAGGTGTGTGATAAAACATCTGTAGTGGGGCCATGTGGATCTGCCATTGGCTTCCAAATGGCGTGTGACTGACATGATGCAGCCAGCAGTCCCTTCTAAGTAAAGGCATGTTGTTATATGGAGAGGTTTCAGGGCAATGTTCAGAATCTATTTGCTATGGTCAATGGGGCAAGCTATGTGATATAGAAGCATGGTTGGTGCATTCTCCTGCAGAAATTGAAATACCACATGTGACAGAACTCCCTGTTGCACTGTGTCCCAGTTGAACTCCGTGTATTTCATGAAGCAAATACCAAACTCCCATTGTAGCAGCAAGAAACACCATGAAAATTGGAGGATGAACAAATGGCTTCACAGTCCACACAGGGAGACACTTAGAACCCAGTGGCCACAGTTTACCTACAAAGATCAAATTCAGGACTGGTGTCTCATGTAAATTGGAAAATAAGAAACTATGTTTTACAGGTCACATAGGTGCAGACCCAGCTTTGATGATCTCAGTACAAAGGAAGCTAAAGCTCCTGATAACAACATATGTTTCAAGTGCCCAACCTCAGAGGCAATTTCTCAAGAAGTCTTTAGGCCAGCAGAGCTCCATGTTTATGGAGTGTTCACCCTGTCCCTTACTTTTGGAAACTCCTGTACCACCTTCAAGGTAGTGAACTTCTTAGCATATTACATTCCAGATAAGTATTCACTGATTTTCTAATTCTTCTCCTCTAATTATGTCTTACTTGGGGCGAAGATAATGTCAAGCCATTGTTCTGGAGGAGTGGGAAGATTTTGTGTGGCACATATTTGCATACACATTGGATACATTTTCCAATTTTCCATTTGAAATACTGAATCCCTGACTCTAACCCCTACCATACTAGACTCTGACTACTAATCGTAATATGATAGAGAATAATAACCAAAACAGAATAGAAATACAAGCAGTTCAGAGGAGGCATGGTGTATAGTTGGAATTGCCTTTTGCATTATATAGGGTAGGAGTTATAAATCTAGTCATTTTTTTGTTGAAATAGTTCTCCGTGTGTTTTGAAAGTTAACAAATATGTGAATTCCTGTCTCCTTTTCTCTGTATCCTATTCAGCACATGTAATTTTATATGCACATATAGAATTGTACCTGGTATCACACGTACATTTTTGTGAGGTGACTGACTTGGCAAATACAAATTGTGAGAAGAGATCACTCCTCCTAAATGCTGTTGGAACTGAAAATTCAACCTATGGGTAAGCCTCCTAGTTGAACAACATTATACATAAATCCATGTTCAGTATATGAATATTTTTGGGTCTGTGGATGATATGTATTTCATGATGAATTTCGATTGGCATTTATATTGCTAGTTTTTAATGTCTGTGTGTGTGTGTGTGTGTATATATATATATATATATATATATATATATATATATACTCTCCAGATTTTTCAAAATATGAAATATTTGTGTCTTATTTTGCACTCCCTAAATTCATTCATATTCATGTATGTGGATTTATAATCCACTTTTTAAAAAATTATTCTCAGAAATATTCATCCACCTGAAATACATATTTTTTCCTAGTACTGAAACAGTTTTCAGTAAATGGTGCATCCAAATCCTAATATTTCGGCATTGCAAGATGGCTGTGAAGACAGTGTATCACACCCAGTGTACCCTGCCACTGCGCAAGTGAATAACGAGTTAGAGCAATGAAAAACTATCTTGTTAGGATCTTACAGGAAAATGGGTGTTTACCTAAACCTAGAAGAATGATTTCCACCACCGAGGTCCGGTAATTGAGTCTCAAACACAAGCCACTTATGCAACTGGAGATCCATTCTGATTGATCCGCGTGACCTGCCCTGTGTCTACAAATGGTGAGGCACCACCGAGAAGCGACCAGCAAGCAGGGAGAAACGTTGCTGCGGATTCTGTGGAATCCTGCTGGCTGAGCATCCACTGAGCCCCCAGCTGAATTCGGGATTTCAGACGGGGAAGTTAGCAGTACATTTCTATGCCCCAAAGCGGAAACTCCACAAAGGAAACCAACAGCCACCATCTTGGAGAGCTGAAGTAACCACCACCACTCCCTGACAGATTGCAAGAATAAAACAGGTGTGTGTTTCTCAGCTCATCTCACATACAGAGGGGAATTCGCATAACATATCTCCTAGGCTTTTGGGGGAGGGATAATCAGAGCAAGTCTGCATAAAGACTGGGGGAAAACTAGAGGCACCTGACCTTCATCTCCCCTTCCCATCAGCGGCAAAAATGAAACTTGTCTAGCCAGTGCGGGGCGATGGGCAAGCGAAAAAAATTAAAACAATAGAGTTCCAGGGTTCCCAATAGACACCCTCCCCACCCAACAAACGGCAGACCCAGAGAACAGTTTGAGCTGCCGAGAAGCATCACTCAGGAGAAATCTGGTCTAGCAGGAAAAATCAGGACTAGCAGGATAAACCAGGAGAGTAGAGGCCAGGCCCTCCTGACTGGCTGGCTGGAGAACGCCGGCCCACTGCCAGTGTGACTGGGCAACTGGAGACCACCTTCCTGCTGGCGCCAGCCCACCTGCTGACGCTATGTCTTGACGGCTGGAGAACGCGCGCCTGCCGGCGACCGAACGCGCAACTGTGTGGCTAGAGATCACCCACCAGCTGAAGACAGACCACAAGCTGCCCGCGCTACTGGGTGGCTGGAGACTGCCGGCCTGCCAGCGACCAGGAGCTGAAACCAACCAGAGACAATCCAGTCCACCCACCCAATTCGGACACTCCGGCAAGGAGCCTGGGGCCCACCACAGCAGAGAGGTGACATCACTGGAGCTCGGCCGTCAGAATTCCTTAACAGCGGAATCCACTTAAGCAGCCATAGTCTACCAACACAAAGGAGAGAAAACAGAGATATATAAACCCATAACAAATCTATAGAAGAGAGCAGAAACACAGCAATCAAATAGAGCTGGAAAATGACGTGAACATCATGAAAAAACAAGGGAAAACAAGGTGTACAAACAATGAAGGACAACTTAATACTACAGGAGAACCTAGAAGCATCAGAAACAGGGATAGGGAAAAAACTTAAGTCATACCTAACTCAGATGGAAAGGAATAAGAGAGAAGACATGAGGCAGCAAGTCTAAGGATAAAAGTATATTTTGAAAATGAATTAAACAAACAAATTCAAATGGCAAAGAACAAGCTTTACCAGGAGATAGAGATCTTTTAAAAAATCATACAGTAATTCTAGAAATGCAGGAAACTATAAACCAAATTAAAAACTCAAACAAGAATATTACAAATAGACTAGATCAAGTAGAAGTCAGAACATCAGATAATGAAGACAAAGTTTGTCAACTTGAAAAGAATATAGTCAACACAGAAAACATGCTTAAATCCCATGAGCAACTATTCAAGAGATATGGGATGTCATAAAAAAAAAACAAAATTGGGAGTCATCGGGATAGAAGAAGGCATAGAAATTCAAACCAAATGAATGAACAACATATTAAATGAAATAATTCTAGAAAACTTCCCAGAGATGAAAGATGGAATGGATTGCCATAACCTGGAAGCCTACAGGACCTCAAACATTCAAAACCATAATAGACAAACTCCAAGACATATAATTATGAAGATAGCCAACATACAGAACAAGGAGAGAATATTAAAAGCTACGAAAGAAAGTAGGCAGATAACATTCAGGGGTAAACCAATAAGGTTAACAATTGATTTTTCATCACAGACTTTGAAAGCGAGAAGATCTTTGAACAATGTATTTCAAACACTGAAAAATAATGGATTCCAACAAAGAATACTGTATCCAACAAAATTAAGCTTCAGATTTGACAATGAAATTAAGTCCTTCCTGATAAATAAAAGCTAAAAGAATTCGCAGACAGAACACCAGCACTGCAAAGCATTTTGAGCAAAATACTACAAGAAGAAGAATTGAAAAATAGTGCCCAAAACTAACAGCGGGAGGTATCTCAGTAAAGGGGTAAGAAAAAAACCAAAAAAGTAAAAACTACCCAAATTAAAATAAATAAATAAATAAACATGACTGGAAGTACAAATCATATTTCAATTGAAACCTTAAATGTTAAAAATCTAAACTCACCAATCAAGAGACATAGGCTAGTAACCTGGATCAAAAAAATAAATCCAACAATATGCTGCCTTCGAGAGACTCATATGAAAGGTAAAGACATACACAGGCTGAAAGTGAAAGGTTGGGAAAAATCATACCACTCATATGGCCCTCGGAAGCAAGCAGGAGTGGCCATACTCATATCATATAAAATCAACTTCAAACCTACGTTAATCAAAAGGGATAAAGTAGGACACTATATATTGTTAAAAGGAACCATCCACCAACAAGACATAACAATTATCAATTGGTATGCACCAAACAATTGAGCTGCAATGCTCATAAAACAAACTCGCCTCAAGTTCAAGAGTCAAATAGACTACAACACAATAATTATGGGTGACTTCAACACACCGCTCTCGCCATTAGACAGATCCTCTATAAAAAACTGAATAAAGAAACTATAGAATTCAACAGCACAATCAATAACCTTGACGTAACCGACATATATAGAATACATCAACCATCATCAAGTGGATACACTTTATTCTCAGCAGCACATGGATCCTACTCCAAGTTAGACCATATATTATGCCATTGGGCAACTCTTAGTAAATATAAAGGCGTGGAGAAAATACCATGCACCATATCTGATCATAATGGAATGAAACTGGAAATCGATGATAAAAGAAGGAAGGAAAAATCCTACATCACATCGAAAATGAACAATATTCTACTGAATGATCAATGGGTTACAGAAGACATAAAGGAGGAGATAAAAATATTTTTAGAATCAAATGACAATACAGACACATCGTACTGGAATCTATGGGACACAAAGAAGGCAGTTTTAAGAGGGAAATTCATTTCTAGGAGTTCTTTCCTCAAAAAAAGAATAAAACAACAAATAAATAAACTCACAGTACACATCAAAAACCTAGAAAAGGAAGAGCAAAACAACAGCAAATGTAGTAGAAGACAAGAAATAATTAAAATTAGAGCAGATATCAACGAAATTGAAACAAAAAAAACATGGAAAAAATTGATAAAACTAAAAGTTGGTTCTTTGAAAAAATAAATAAGATTCACAGGCCCTTAGCCATGCTAAGGATGAGAAGAAGAGAGACAACTGAAATTACTAACATACGGAATGAAAAAGACAATATCACAACAGACAGTACACAAATACAGAAAATGATTAGAAAGTATTTTGAAACCCTATATTCCAATAAAATAGAAGATAGTTAAAATATCGATAAATTTCTTAAGTCATACGATCTGCCCAGATTCAGTCAGGAAGACACACACAATTTAAACAGACCAAAAACAAAGGAAGAAATAGAAGAAGCCATCAAAATACTACCAACCAAAAAAAGCCCTGGACCTGATGGGTATAGAGCAGAGTTCAAAAAAACCTTCAAAGAAGAATTAATACCAATACTTTTCAAGCTATATCAAGAAATAGAAAAATAAGGAGCTCTTCCAAATTCATTCTCGGAGTCCAAAATCACCCTGATCCCAAAACCAGACAAAGACACTTCAAAAAGAAAACCACAACCAATATCTCTAATCAACTTGGATGCAAAAATTCTCAATGAAATCCGTGTGAATTGAATCCAAAAGCATATCAAAATAGTTGTGCACCATGATCAAGTAGGATTCTTCCCTGGAATGCAAGGCTGGTTCAATATACGGAAATCAATAAATGCTATTCACCACATCAATAGACTTAAGGACAAGAAACATATGATCATCTCGATAGATGTAGTAAAAACATTCGACACAGTTCAGCATCCCTTTATGTTCAAAACACTAGAAAAACTAGAAATAACAGGAACTTACCTCAACATTGTAAAAGCAATATATGCTAAACCTCAGGCTAGGATCATCCTAAATGGAGAAAACTGAAGGCATTCCCTCTGAAATCTGGAACAAGACAGGGATGCCCTCTATCACCACTTCTATTCAATTTAGTTCTTGAAATACTAGCCAGAGAAATTAGACAGACAAAAGAAATTAAAGGCATAAAAATAGGAAAAGAAGAACTTGAATTATAGCTATTTGTGGATGACATGGTAATATATTTAACAGACCCAAAAGGGTCTACAAAGAAACTGCTAGAGTTAATAAATGAAGGATATAAAACCAACACGCATAAATCAAAGGCATTCCTGTATATCAGCAACAAAACTTCTGAAATGGAAATGAGGAAAACCACTCCATTCACAATATCCTCAAAGAAAATAAGATACTTGGAAATCAACCTAACAAAAGAGGTGAAAACCACAGAACCCTAAAGAGAGAGATAGAAAAAGATCTTAGAAGATGGAAAAATGTACCCTGTTCATGGATAGGCAGAACTAAATTCATCAAAATGGCGAAATTACCCAAAGTTCTATACAGGTTTAACGCAATGCCAATCAAAATCCCAATGGCATTTCTTGTAGAAATGATAAAGCAATCATGAAATTCATATAGAAAAACAAAAGACACAGAATAGCAAAAGAAATTCTAAGCAGGAAGTGTGAATCGGGGGGTATAGCGATACCAGAGTTCAAACTTTACTACAAAGCAATAGTAACAAAAACAGTGTGGTACTGGTACGAAAACAGGCAGGTGGACAAATGGTATAGAATGGAGGACAGATAAACCAATCCACAAAATTACAACTTTCTTATATTTGATAAAGTGGCTATAAACATGCAATGGATGAAGGATAGCATCTTCAACAAATGGTGCAGGGAAAATTAGAAATCCATATGCAACAAAATGAAACTGAATCCCGTTCTCTCACCATGCACAAAAGTTAAATCAAAATAGATCAAGGAGCTAGATATCAAATCAGAGACACTGCGTCTCATAGAAGAAAAAGTTGGCTACGATCTATATACTGTGGGGTCAGGCTCCAAATTCTTTAATAAGACATCAATAGCCCAAGAGTTAATAACAAGAAAAAAACAAATGGGACTTACTTAAACTAAAAAGTTTTTTTCTCAAGAAGAGAAACAATAAGAGAGGTAAATAGAGAGCCTACATCCTGGGAACAAATTTTTACCCCTCACACTTCAGATAGTGCCCTAATATGCAGAAAATACAAAGAACTCAAAATATTAAACAATAAGATAACAAATAACCCAATCAACAAATGGGCCGAGGACCTAATCAGACACTTCACAGAGGAGGATATACAATCAATCAACAAGTACATGAAAAAATGCTCACCATCTCTAGCAGTCTGAGAAATGCAAATCAAAACCACCTTAAGATACCATCTTACTCCAGTAAGATGAGCAGCCATTATGAAGTCAAACAACAATAAGTGTTGGCGAGGATGTGGGGAAAAGTGTACACTTGTACACTGCTGGTGGGACTGCAAATTGGTGAGGCCAATTTTGAAAGAAGTATGGATATTCCTGGGAAAGCTGGAAATGGATCCACCATTTGTCCCAGCTATCACCCTTCTTGGACTGTTCCCTGAGGATCTTAAAAGAGCATACTATAGGGATACTGCCACATCAATGATCATAGCGGCACAATTCACAATAGCTAGACTGTGCAACCAACTTAGATGCCCTTCAATAGATTAATGGATAAAAAAATGTGGCATCTATACACAATGGAGTATTACACAGCACAAAAATGACAAAATCATAGAATTTGCAGGGAAATGGATGGCATTAGAGCATATTATGTTAAGCGAAGCTAACCAGTCCTTGAAAAATAAATGCCAAATGTCTTCTCTGATATAAAGAGAGCAAATAAGAGCAAAACAGGGAGGAAGAGCATGAGGAAAATATTAACATTAAACAAAGACGAATGGGGGGAGAGAAAGGGAGAGAGAAGGGAAAGCTTATGAAAATTGTAGGAGACCCTCAATGTTACACAAAATCGCATATAAAATGTTGTGAGGGGAAGTGGGGGGGAAACAATGAACAATAGCAGATGAGGTAGAGAGGGAAGATGGGAGGGGAGGAGAGGGTGGATAGTAGGGGATAGGAAAGGTAGCAGAATACAACAGTCACTAATATGCCATTATGTAAAAGTGTGAATGTGTAACCGATGTGATTCTACAATTCGTATTTGGGGAAAAAATGGGAGTTCATAACCCAATTGAGTCAAATGTATGAAAGATGATATATCTTGAGCTTTGTAATGTTTTGAACAACCAATAAAAATAAATAAATAAATAAAGGTTTAAAATTTAGTGGGAAGAAATCAGCTAAAAATGGGTTCAGATGTATTCATTTTGCTATGCAGAAACTTTGTTTTGTGTAGTTGTAAATATCACAAATATGTTTTACCAGAAAATGCACATAAATTGAGATGAAAGGATAATTCACCTATCTTCATGAAAAATTCATAGCATTTTCTACACTTTTCATACTTCATTTTTTTCGTGAATATTTTGACATGGACAAGGTCTAGTCTTAGGCTATTCTTCCAGAATACTACCTCATTTGACAAGTTCGTACAATGTGTTGGATTGTTCTTTTCATCTTTTATTTAATAGTTTCTAGCTGATAATGTGTATTTTTCTTATCTTTATTTGGACATTATCTTTGCATTTTATGTTTTACTGGGGAAGAGACTCATCAAAAGCTCTTTATTATATGTATCAACAATCAAACATTTAGAGCATGCAATTATTCTTAATTTTGCATGAAAATAAATTTGTACCATTTTTCTTATAAAGATGTAGTATTATTAATAATGTCCCTACTGTAATAAGTAACTACTTACAAGAAGAATTAAACAATTGACTTTATATCAATTATGAACATGAAAAGTACTAAAATAAGTATTTGGCAATTAATACACAATTGATAGAAATTGAAATCACAAGAACGCCATTTAAAATGTCAGTGCATATGGTCCTTAAATAATAGGTTGTTCAAATAAAATTTCTCTAATTCATAAGAGTTAATATGCCATATTACAGCTTAATGTGATATAAAACCTTAAATTATTAGTATTGATAAATAAGAATGATACCTTTTTACTTAAATATGTTTATTTGATTTTCACTGTAAGATTTTAATTATGGAAGAATTGAGAATTAAGAAAGACTTGGTCTATATTATTTCTAACAGGAAAATCAAAGTACTTTTAAATATATATGTATATATATATATATATATATAATATATGTAATGCATATGCATGAATATAGATACATATGTGTAATAAATGTATTGTAATATATCTATCAGGTGATTATAATTTTTAGATTTTCTCAAGAAAAAGAATGACTATAAAAAACAGTCTTAAACTTAAATTTCATAGCATACTACTGTTTGTAATGACATGAGAGAAAAATAGATATGGAGGGGAAACGAAAAAGGAAGGGAGAGAAGGGGGAAAATGGGGAAGAAAGTGAGTAAAGAAGAGGGACATGAGTGTATGATGTTAAGATAAAAGTGGAGGGGCTGGGTTTGTGGCTCAGTGGTAACATGCTTTTCTAGCATGTGTAAGGCACATGGTTCTATTCTCAGCACCACATACAAATAAACAAAATGAAGGTCAATCAACAACTGAAAAAATAAAAAATAAAAAAGAAGAAATATTATGAAAATTCCAAGCTTTGATGAATGTTAAATAAAAAAAAATTATGTTACATAGCCTTATGTAATTTTAGACTATCCAAAATAGTCACTAAATGTTAGATTATTAGTGATATAACTAAAAATCCATTGATCTTTCCTCTACATTCTGTGGCATGCTAGTGCTAAAATAAATTGTATTATTAATCCCCCCCAAATCCTAATATTTCTACAGTAACTGACCCAGTTGAACATCAATGCAAGTAGACATGATGTGCATTTTGACGTTCATTTTTATTCAACACTGGTACATTACTATTTCTTCAGTTTATGCACATCATAGCATATATGTCTCATCAAAATTTCGCAAATTTATAGGCATTTGTTTCACTTTCAATCACTTCCTGCTTGAGAACACATGTATTCCTCCATGTTTCTTGACTGCTCTTTTCATGAGACTTCTTTCCAAACACATTATTTTCGATTTCCATTATCACATTTGAAGCAAAACTCACAAACCCGTCACAATAAACCATAACACTAATATTACCATTAGATGTGTAACTGGTTGGAATGAATGGTTCTATATCAATATAAGATTTCTTACTTAGTTTCAGATATCAATTCAATCCATTATTTAAAGTGGAACCAGTTATATTATTTATTCACAGTACAGTCTATTCACGAATTATCTCTATATTCATAGACACATGTACACCTCTTTGTACCCCCAATACTAATTTATACGTCCTCAAAATATAGCTCCCAGAAATGGTGGAAGAAATACTCATGTCACCTGATCTACATATACATTTTATCACAGTAATATTCTGGACACAAAAAGCAAAGGTCACACTTATGATTGTACAAAACCTAAATGGAAAGTGAACATGGATTACTAAAAACATCCATGTCCAGGTTGCCTAATGCTCTCAAATGAAAATCCTATTGGTGACTACATATTTGTTTCTTCCAAAGATTATATATTCAAACTCAACCATGTTGAAAATGTCTAATCCTGTCACTCACTTTATACTTTGCCTGATTTTGTAATGTCTCTATTGATATCTGCTTTCCTACATATTTTCCCCAGTTAATCATGGTGACTTCCTCGTCACATGTGCTGATATTTACATTCACTCTCTTAGCGATACCCTACTTCTAAAGAACTTTTGTTCCAAATCCTACACTCATTCTTCTTCCTAAATTTACCGAATATCTTCCTAATCCTACCGACTATCACTTTTTGACTGGATGTTCTCTTCTACATTCAATCATCCAAGGTGAAAGGTCCTATGCCATTGTATATCGATTTATCTGAAACATCTGTGCAGAATGTAATTCAACGCTAAGTATCCCAATCAAGGGACAAATGACCTTCTGGGCTTCAAATCTTACTTAGATTTCTGTTTTCGTACATATATTTCACCTCTATATTCTTGTAAATATCACAGGTTCCCAATACCATTATTCATGCAGCAGAATGGTTCCTAACCCATATCGAGCATGTTAATAACACTAATCATACACTGTTCCCTCAATCTAACTTTGCTGAAGAGCAGCGACACTGTTGGTCTTACAATACAAGAATGTATGGGATCTTCCACCTGCTGAGAACATCAAAGGTACGTGCAGAAATGATCTCTGGAGAAGATGTAGGCAGCTATGAAGGACCTGAGAGAGCAAAAGACATCTCCATGGCAAACAACCTGGAAGGATGAAGGAATGTGTCTGAATCAGCCTCACTCTTCTTAATGTAGAGTAGGCCAAACCAGGCCTGTGTGGAAAGCTCTTCCCAGGTGCGTATGGTTGATATACCATTCTAACATATGAAATTGTCACAGGAAGTAGGGGCAGCCTCCATCTCATGGAACCCTTGGAAGCAACTGTTAGGACAAAGTGGTAGCCAAGGCAGTGACCTCATTCAGTTCCTGAAAGAAGTGACCACACCTCACTTCCTTGGTGATGAAAGTCTCTGAACTTGGGATCCAGGAAGCCAGGCACCCAGAGCCATTACCAATCCCAGTCCCAGTGGTCTCACTTGTTTGAATTTACCAAAGACAGAGTCAGTCTTTCTTCTTACCTGTTAAGGTCTGTAAACAAGTCAGATTGGCACCTGTTATTTTGCTGGAGAAATGTTAGAGTCTGTAAACAAGTCTGGATGGCACCTGGCAAAATGCCAGAGGGAGTGGTTTGTGAAGTAACAAAAGCGAGCCATTAAGTGTGAAGATTCCTTATTGGTTGACTGCTGTATCTATTTTATGCTAATGAGATAGGCTGTGTAAAATGTATAAATATCACACAGATCTTACAATAAACGGCTCTCATTCCTGCTGCATCAACATACACAAGTTATTCGTCACCCCCCAGGTTATTCTGCTGCAGTGGGACTGCGGCAGATGGTGGCCCGTTACGGGGAGCCCTGGGACACTCACGGGTAAGGGTAAAAAAAAGCTTTCTGTCCATAGATAGGACAGGAGCAATCTGCTCGTCCCTAGGCAGATAGGGCGATAGGAAAAATGACCATTTCGAGAAAATGGAGAAGATTGATGCAGTATGTTTGTGTCTTGTTTTGTCTTGAAATGTTGTATTGTCTTTGTGATGAAAATATGGAAGGGGTGAGAAGTAAATTGATAAGAGAAAAAGGCACCCCAGTGGAACCAAGAATAGTTAGGGCATGTGTTGATAAAAGCCCAGAAACTCTTGTCAGAAAGAAAAAGAAAGTTCAGAAGAAGAAGGATTATCAGGAAAAAAGTTGCAGCAAAAGGCTATTACTGAATACTTTTCGATACTGGAGGGTGCGTGAAATGACAAGGCGGCTGCCACCTGCCCAAGCCGATCATGGCGCAGTAAGAATTTTCCAAAAGGCAGTTGAGGGCTCTTCCCCGCCCCCCGGCCTGGGGGAGCGGATCAACACTGTGAGCCCAAATCTAGACCTGACCTGGAGGCACAGTCTCGCAGGCTTTTGCTCCCTGTGCCCGGAAGAAGTTTGAGCCCAGGACTCTCCCTGGGGCCATCTGGGGCTGCCCAGGATGCTACAGCTGGCAGAAGATGCCACTGGCATCCCTGAAGTTTGATCATTTCCAAGGCCAGTAACTACAATGGGTCTCCCACACCTGCAGGCTGATGAGTAATGAGTACTATTAAGGCTTATTTCAAATGTAAAAAACCTTGAGATAATGTACTAAAATTGTTCAGAAGGTTGTTTTCTTAGTGAAATGCTACAGGATTTTCTTTAGCCATCCGGAGTTCCTGCCTTCGTCCAAGTGCCGGTGAAAACAAAGGTGGAAGAATTTACAATGTTGCTGAGAACTGGAGGAAACTTCGGCTGAGAACCCGAGGAGACTTCGGAGCTATCGCTGTTTCTGCTACTACAACTTAAGCTAGCTGCCTGGAGAATTTACCTGGACTGTGATTTACCTGAACTCTGAGTTAATCTATTGAGACACTGCTTTATCTGGACTGAGACAACAGACTGTAATCTACAACAACTTGTAACTCGGTATCTTTGCTAACGGTGTCATTGCTGGTATAAGTTTTCCAAGGGCTTCTTGCATGGAGCCATCAATTGGATTGGTATTGTAACATTTTGTATCCTCCCTTTCTGTTTCTAGCAGGTTATTTATGGTGTTTCTGTAAAAAACACTATGGTCCTTATTTAAATTAAACAAAAGGGGGAAATGTTAACGTCTGTAAACAAGTCAGATTGGCACCTGTTATCTTGCCAGATAAATGTTAGAGCCTGTAAAGAAGTCTGGATGGCGCCTGGCAAAATGCCAGAGGGAGTGGTTTGTGAAGTAACAAAAGCGAGCCATTAAGTGTGGAGATTCCTTATTGTTTGACTGCTGTATCAATTTCATGCTAATTAAATAGGCTGTGTAAAATGTATAAATACCGCTCTTATTCAACAATAAACGGCTTCCAGTCCTGCTGCATCAGTCTACACAAGTTGTTCATCACCCCCCGGTTATTTTGCCCAGCCAGCCGGGCTACGGCACTTACCTACTGATGTGAGGATGGCCAAATGCCAGGGAAGCTCTGAAGATGGTTCTTTCCTGATAAAGCAGGTATTGGCTCACCGCTGACTCCTGACTACTTCAAGAGTTGGCAAAGGAAAGCAGATTTGAGACAGAACAAGCAATTTTGGGGAACATAGTATGGCCCACCAGTCAGAGGACACTCTGGATAGTCACAGACCAACTTGGAGGAAAGAGTTGCCTTTGTGGGTGTGGTTGTGGGTTTGTGTATCCCACTGTGTCTGTGGTTATAGACATTAGAAAAGAGAATGCATCAATGGATGTGTTCTGTCTAGTAGAAAGCTTCTCATCATTCATCCTGCCAAATTTATGAATGGACTACGACTTTCCTTATGAATGGGCAATACCTGCTATCTTCCTAAGTTCCTGTTTTCTTCCTGAATTCTGGCCACTCTCAAGAATAGGCTCATGGTTTTGTGTAAAAGATATGTACCACCTCCAAACTCTGTAACATGGCCTTGTACTGGATAGATGAAGGGAATGGAGAGGAACTCAGAAAACTCAGATATCAGTGTGACCAGTAAAGTGTCAGTGGAGAAACACTGATTTGGGCCTTTTGTTTACCTATTGTTCCATTGCCCTGAATGTCTGGAAGGTCTTTGCCTCAGTCCACCCCTTTGTGAAGCCTGAAGAAAACAGTTTTCTAATGGAAAATAATGAGCATCACCTGTGGCTCTTTGCTTAATTGCCATGGAAAGGGATGTGTCTGAATCAGCCTCTTGGCCCTGTGTGAGGCTGTGACTTAGATTCTCACCACCTGATGAATCTAAGGAAAGATCTCATGTGTGCATCCAAAACCAAAATGGAAAAAGAGCAGTCTTGTGGATGAAGTCTCTCGCCTTCCTCTGTAAGGTTCCTGATTTCCATCAAGTGAGAATAGGTATCCTATGGTTCAAAAAGTTTTTCAAAGCCCTGCAGAGGCAAGCCCATAGGTGCTTGGATTTTCTCATGACTCCAATTCACATAAAGAATCTAAACCCCACAGACATTAGGCTCAAATTTGAGAAGCAGAGCAGTATTAATGGCAGGCCTATTTGATCACTCCTTGTTCACAGATAGGTTGTCAAGCCACCCTACCTTTAGACAAATGAGGGTAGGGAGCATATTTTGGATACTGTCTTCAGCTGCGCCCCTCATGGAAACTTCCAACCAGAGGTAATGATGAGTGTCTATGTGGAAGTAGTTGAGAGCCATGTGGGAGTATTTTGGTTTTAATGTGGTCATTTGTTTGGCTGATGGAAGAGATGACTGGGTCCACCTTGGCTTGAACTCTGGTGTGAGTCTTCTTAGAGACTGAGTTTGGAAATTACTGCAGAGATGTATTGCCATGAATTGTGTTGGGATTTTTGGAGGCCACACATGGTAGTGGCCTTTGGAAACTGAGATCTAGGTCCAGGGGGCTTCCCACAGAGCACTGGGAATCTGAGCCAGAATATCACATGATTTTATTCTTTAAGACTTGACAGCCATAGTTGAGAGTAAAAACACACATGGACCTCACATTGTAGACCTCAATGGGCCTGGCTTCATTTGATCTTTTGGCCACTCTTTGGGAAGTCTTGCCTGTGAGAGTTCTCCAGATGTTTCATTGAAATGGGCTTTCTCACCATTTGATGTTTCCAGAATGAATTAAATCCCACAGTGCCTCCAACCTCATCCTTGAAAAATGGCTAGATAAACATCATAAAAATTTGAAATTCCCATCACCAGGTGTCACTGGATACACTTTGGATTTCCTGTTGCTGATCATGAGTGTACCAGACAGTGCCTTGATTGACTGGGTTTCATGAAAATGGTGTAGAACAGTGATGCAAATAAGTTAAAGTCTGTTGAGTAGTGGGACTAGAGGAGTGTTTTGCAGGTCTGTGATAAAACTTCTGTGTTGGGATTATGTGGATCTGCCAAAAGACTTGTAACTGACATGGTGCAGCCAGCAGACCCTTGTATGTAAAGGCATCTTGTTGAATGGAGAGGTTTCAGGTCAATGTTCAGAATCAGGTTGCTATGGTCAAGGGGGCAAGCTATGTGGGATAGAAGCCTGGTTGGTGCATTCTCCTGCAGACCCTGACTCACAACACGTGACAGATCTCCCTCCAGCACTGTGACCCAGTTGAATTTCTTGTATTTCCTGAAGCCAATACCAAACTCCCAGTGCAGCAGCAAGAACACCATGAAAAGTGGAGGATTACCAAATGGCTTCACAGTCCACACGGGGCCACACTTAGCCTTCAGTGGCAAGAGTTTACTTACAAAGAGAGAATTCAGCCTTGCTGCCTCACTTTCTTTGGAAAATAAGAAACCATGTTCTGCAGGTCACATAGATGGAGACCCAGCTTTGGTGGTCTCACTAGAAAGGAAGCCATAGGTCCTGACAACAACATATACTTCAAGTGGCCAACCTCAGAGGCAGGTTCTCCAGAAGTCTTTAGGCTGGCACATCTCCATATTTGTGCAATATTTACCCTGTCCCTTACTTTTGGAAACTCCTCTACCACCTCCAAGATTGTGAACTCGCAATCATGTTCCATTCCTGATATGTATTCACAGATTTTCTAACTCTTCTTCTTTTATTTTGTCTTACTTGGGGCAAAGATAGTGTCAAGGTATTGTTGTGAATGAGAGTAGGAAGATTTTGTGTAGCACATATTTGCATACACATTTGATTCATTTTCCTATTTTACATTCAAAATACTGAATCCCTGACACTAACCCATACCCTACTAGACTCTGACCACTAATCCTAATATGGTGGAGAGAAATAATGCAAACAGAATTGAAATACAAACAGTTCAGAGGAGGCATGGGTTTTTGTAGTTAACAAATACGTGAATTCCTGTCTCCCTTTCTCTGTAGCCTATTCAGCACATGTATTTTTATATGCACATATAGAATCCTACCTGGTATCACACGTACATTTTTGTGACCTGGCTGACTTGGAGATACAAATTGTGAGAAAAGATCACTCCTCCTAAACGCTGTTGGAACTGAAAATTCAACCTATATGTGAGCTTCCTAGGAGAACAACATTGTACATAAATCCATGCTCAGTACAATAAATAATTTTGCAACTGTGGATGTTATATATTTCATGATGAATATTGATTGGCTTATATATTGGTACTTTTTAATATCTCTGTGTGTGTTTTGGGTGTATATATATATATATATATATATATATATATATATATACACTCTCAAGATTTTTCAAAATATGAAATATATGTGTCTTATATACACTACCGAAATTCATTCATGTTCATGTATGTGGATTTATAATAAAAATTTCACAAGATTATTCTCAGAAATATTCATTCACCTGAACTACATATTTGTTTCCTAGTACTTAAAACTAACTTCAGTGAATGGTGCATACAAATCCTAATATTTCTACAGTAATTGACCCAGTTTAACATCAATGCAATTAGATTCCTATGGGACATAGTGTGTATTTTGATGTTCATTTTTATTCAACACTGGTTCGTTAATATTTCTTCAGTTTATGCACATCATAGGATATATATTTCATCCACAAATTCACAAATTTATAGGCATTTGTTTCACTTTCAATCACTTCCTGCTTCAGAACACATGTATTCCTCCAGGTTTCTTGACTGGTCTTTTAATGAGACTTCTTTCCAAACACATTATTTTCGATTTCCATAATCACGTTTGAAGCAAATCTCACACAGTCTTTATAATAAAACATAACGCAATTATACAATTAGATGTGTAACTGGTTGGAATGAATGATTGTATATCAATATAAGTTTTTGTGTATATTTTCACATATCAATTCAATCCATTATTTAAAGTGGAAACAGTTATATTATTTATTCACAGTATTGTCAATTCATGCATTAATTCTATATTCATAGACACAGGGTACAAATCTTTGTACCGCCAATAATAATTTATACATCTTCAAAATATTGCTCCCAGAAATGGTATAAGAAATTCTTATGTCACCCGATCTACATATACATTTTATCATAGTAATATTCGAGACACAAAATGCAAAGGTCAAACTTATGATTGTACCAAAGCCTAAATTGAAAGTGAGCATGGATTACTAAAAACATCCATGTCCATGTTGCCTAATGTTCTCAAATGTCAATCCTATTTGTGACAACATATTTTTTTCTTCCTAAGATTATATATTCAAACTCAACCCTGTTGAAAATATCTAATCCTATCACTCACTTTATACTTTTCCTGATTTCTTAATGTCTCTATTGATATCGGCCTTCCAACATATTTTCCCCAGTTCATCATTGTGACTGACTCTTCACATGTGCTCACATTTAAATTCACTCTCTATCCGAAACCCTATTGCTAGAGAACTTTTTGTCCAAAACCTATACTCACTCTTCTTTCTGAAACTGAGTATTTTTCTAATAATTCCAACTATCCTTTTTTGACTAGAAGTTCTCTTAAACATTCCATCATCCAACGTACAAGGTCCTATGCCATTGTACATCGATTTATCTGAGACATCTCTGCAGAAAATAATTCAAATCTACGTATCCCAATCAAGGGCCCAATGCCCTTCTGGGCTTCAAATCTTACCTACATTTCTGTTTTCATACTAATATTTCACGTATATTTTCTTGTAAATATTGCAGGTTCCCAAACATTCCTGCAGAATGATTCCTAACTCATATCGAACATGTTATTAATCCTAACCATACACTGTTCCCTCAATCTAACTTTACAGAAGATTAGGGACAGAGTTGGTCTTTCAATACAGGAATGTAGCAGATCTTCCACCTGCTAAGATCCTCAAAGGTCCATACAGAAATGATCCCTGGAGAAGATGTAGGCAGCTATGAAGGACGTGAGAGAGAAAAAGTCATCTCCATGTAATGGCTCACCGCTGGCTCCTAATAACCTCACAGAGTTGGCCAAGGAGTCCAGATCTGAGACAGGACAGGCCATTTCTGGGAACATAGTATGGCCCACCAGTCAGAGGACACTCCGGATAGTCACAGACCTACTTGGGGGAAGGAGGTGCCTTTGTGGGTTGGGTGTGAGTTTGTGGTCTTTTCTCATTTTCTGAGAATAGGTAGAAAAGGCAGTTTGTTCATTTTGGAGTAGATGGTTTCTAGAAAGTCGTTTGATAAAGAGTGTGTTTCTATGTCTGGGTATCCCAATGTGTTCGTGGATGAAGACATTAGAAAGAGCATGCATCAATGGATGTGTTCTGTCTAGTAGAAAGCTTCCCAGCATTCATCCTTCCCAATTTATAGATGGACTTGGCTTGCCTTCTGGATGGGCAACACCTACTGTCTTCCTAAGTTCCTGTTTTATGCCTGAATTCTGGCCACTAACCATAATAGGCTCATGGTTATGTGTCCAAGATATGTACCACCTCCAAGCTCTGGGACATGGCCATGTACAGGATAGCTGAAGGGAATTGGAGCATCTCAGAAAACTCAGATATCAATGTGACCAGTAAAGTCTCTGTGGAGAAACCCTGCTTTGGGCCTTTTGCATACCTATTCTTCTGTTGCACTGAATAACAGGAAGGTCTTTGATTAGGCCACGCCTTTGTGAAGCCTGAAGAAAACAGTTTTCAAATGGAAATGAATGGGCATCACCTGGGGCTCTTTGCTTAATTGTTTGGAAAGGGATGTGTCTGAATTGGCCACTTGGCCCTGTGTGAGGCTGTGGCTTAGATACTTAGCACCTAATGGACCTAAAGAAACATCCCATGTGTGCACCCAAATCCAAAATGTCCAAAAAGCATTCATTGTGGACTACGCCTCTCGCCTTCCTCTGTAAGGTTCCTGATCTCCATCAAGTGAGAATAGGGATCCTTTGCATCAAATGAGTACTTCAAAGCCCTGCAGAGTCTAGCCCATTGGTGCTTGTGATTACGCATGACTCCAGTTCACATAAAGAATCTAAATCCCACAGTCAGTAAGCCTCAAATTGGAATTGTGGAGCAGTATTAAAGGCAGGGCTCTATGATCATTCCGTGTTCAAAGGAAGGGTGTCCAGGAAACCCTGACTTGTGACAAATGAGGTGCGAGGGTGCTTATTTTGAACACTGTGTTGGTCTGTGCCCCTCATGGAAACCTCCAGCCAGAGGTTATTATTAGTGTCTATATGGAAGAAGATGAGTGCCATGTGGGAGTCTTTTGTTTTTAAATGTGGTCATTTGTGTGGCGGTTGGAAGAGATATCTGGTTCCTCCTGGGCTTGAACTCTGGTGTGATTTCCCTCAGAGACTGAGTTGTGGAACTGTTTTCAGAGAAGTATTGCCATGAACTGTGTTGGGATTTTAGGAGGCCACACATGAGATTCGCGCTTGGAAACTGAGATCTATGCCCAGGGTGGCTTTCCACAGAGCACAAGTAATCTCAGCCAGGATATCACAAGATTTTATTATTAAAGACTTGGCAGCCATAGTTGAGAGTCAAAACACACATGGAGCTCACATTGTAGACCTCAATGAGCCTGGCTTCATCTGACCTTTTGGCCACACTTTGGGAAGCTTTGCCTGTGAAAGTTCTCCATTTCTTTTGTTCAAATGAGTTTCCTCGCCATTTAATGGTTCCTGAATGATTGGAAACCCACAGTGCCTCCAACTTCATCCTTAAAAAATAGCTAGATAAATACCACCAAATTTTTGAAATTCCCTTGACCAGGTGGCACTGGAGAACCTTTGGATTCCTGTTGCTGATCATGAGTATACCAGACAGTGCCTTGATTGACTTGGTTTCATGAAAATGGTGTAGAACAGAGATGCCAGGAAGTTGGAGCCTGCTGAGTAGTTGGCCTAGAGCAGTGGTGGGGAGGTGTCTGATATAACATCTGTGGTGAGGCCATGTTTATCTGCCATTGGCTTCCAAATGGCTTGTGACTGACATTGTGCATCCAGCAGACCCTTGTATGTAAAAGCATCTTGTTATATGGAGAGGTTTCAGGGCAATGTTCAGAATCAGGTTGCTATGGTCAATGGGGCAAGCTCTGTGGGAAAGAAGCTTGCTTGGTGCATTCTCCTGCAGACCCTGACCCACCACATGTGACAGAATTCCCTCCAGCACTTTGTTCCAGTGGAACTCCTTGTATTCCAAGAAACAAATACCAAACTTCCAGTGCAGCAGCAAGAAACACCACAAAAAGTGGAGGATGAAAAAACGGCTTTACAGTAATCACGAGGAGACACTTAGCGCGCAGTGGCTACAGTTTACCTACAAAGAGAAAATTCAGCACTGCTGCCTCATGTTCATTGGGAAATAAGAAACAATGTCCTCCAGGTCACATAGATGCAGACCCAGTTATGATGGTCTAACTAGACGGAAGCTAAATCTCCTGACAACAACATATATTTCAAGTGCCCAAACTCAGAGGCAGTTTCTCAAAAGTCTTTAGGCCAGCAGAGCTCCATGTTTGTGAAGTGTTTACCCTGTCCCTTACTTTTGGAAACTCCTATACCACCTCCAAGTATATGAACTCCTGAGCATATTCCATTCCAGATATGTATTCACAGATTTTTGTAACTCATCTCCTCTAATTGTGTCTTACTTTAAGCGAAGGTGATGTCAAGGCATTGTTCTGGATGAGAGTGGGAAGATTTTTTTGTAGCACATATTTGCATAAATATTGAATTTATTTTTCTATTTTCAATTCGAAATACTGAATCCCTGAAACTAACCCATAACCTACTAGACTCTGACTACTAATCCTAATATGATGGAGTAAAATAACCCACACAGAATAGAAATACAACTAGTTCAGAAGAGGCATGGTGTATAGTTGTACTTTCCTTTTGCATGATAAAGGGTTGGTGTTATAAATCCTGTCAATTTGTAGTTAAAATAGTCCTCTATGTGTTTTTAAAGTTAACAAATATGTGAATTCCTGTCTCCCTTTCTCTGTAGCCTATTCAGCACATGCATTTTCATATGCACATATAGAATACTACATGGTATCACACGTACATATTTGTGAGGTAACTGACTTTGCAAATACAAATTGTTAGAAGAAAACACTTCTTCTATATGCTGTTGGAACTGAAAATTCAACCTATAGGTGAGCTTCCTAGTTGAACAACATAAATCCATATTTAGTAAAATCAATATTTTGGGATCTGTGGATGATATATATTTCATGGTGAATTTCGATTGGCATATATAATGCTACTTTGTAATGTCTGTATTTAGGTGTGTGTGTGTGTGTGTGTGTGTGTGTGTATTATATATATATTGTATATATATATATATATATATATATATATATATATATATTTAATATATATATATATATATATTCACTCTGCTGATTATTCAAAATATAAAATATATGTGTCTTATTATACACTAACTAAATTCATTCATATTCATGTATTTGGATTTATAATCAACGTTTGAGAAGATTATTCTCAGAAATATTCATCCACCTGAAATACATGTTTGTTTCCTAGTACTGAAAACTAACTTCAGGGTATCATATTATGGCAGTGATGGGAGTTCATTACCCCCGTGTACCGCCTCACATTGCAGGAGAAGGACAAGTTAGAACGGCTAAAATCTATCTTGTTAGAAATTTCCAGGAAAATTGGTGTGCTCCAAAACCTACAGGAAGGATTTCCATTGCACAAGAACCAGCTACAGGGGCTCAAACGCCAGCGATTTGTCCTCACGGAGGGCCACGCTGCTTATTCAGCAAATCACCCCACGGCTAGTGTCTGCAATGCGCGCTGGGAAACGACGAGAGAGCAACGCAAAGATATAGCCCTGTGGATTATGCGGGCTCCTGCCAGCTGTGCAATCACTGTGCTCAGTGTTGAGTTGTGGGTTTGAAATGGGGGAAGGAAGCGGTCCAATTCAGTTTTCCACACCGGTGAGACCACAGAGGAAGATAGCGGTCACCATCTTGGAGAGATGACGTCACCATCCCTGTTGTCGACTCATCACAGCTCATTCAGATACAGAATAGGTAATTTCAGGCTGCCATTCGCCTTCATCTTGCAGACAAATTACTCAGGGTCAGTGCTGAAGAACCCACGAAAATTGCTTCTTGAATCCTGCTCCTATCAGAACATACACCGAGCCCGGAGCAGCTGAATTCCGGGTCCCGGAACTGCTCTGGCCCAGGGCTAAAGAACCTGCAGAAACTGTTTCTTGGTCTGGGTCCTGCTGAATACTGTAAAGGTAAATGCCAACTGAGCCTTCATAGACAGTGGCAACAGGATTGAGACGGGGCTTGTGAGGGCCGGTCAGGACTCACTCGTTGCTTTGGTCACCCGGCAAAGGGAAAGAAATGCTGCCATTCACATGGGATACCAACATGGCAGAGATCTGATGTGATCACAAAGCGGTGGAGGAGATAACTTCATCTATACCAGCGGCGAGAGAAATAGTTGGTCTCCTGGTAAAGAAAGTGAGTCACAAACATCCGAGTCTCTCTCACTTAGTCATCAAGCCAGAGGTGCAGAGCAGAGCTGGCGCCTGTGCCTGGAACAGGCCCAGCGACCCACCGGCATGGTAGTCACGTCACCCCAATTGGAGTAGGGGCAGAGCACACCCATGCCTGCAAGGTAGGCAGACGTACGACCGACCAGCAGAACAGGCCCAGGGGCCAGTCAGAATGGTAGACAGATCACCCCAATTGGAGGAGCATCACAGCCACCAACCGCACCTGCAATGGAGACTTTTCCACTATACAAGAGCAATATAAATATATAGGGTAAAAATTTCAAAAAAACAACAGTTTCACCAAGCAGAAAGAAACGCAAGCTGTATGAAAAGACAAGAAAAGAAAGGACCACAAGCAATGCAGGTCAACTCAACTTTAGAAGAGGTAATAGATGCAGCATATGGAATGTCAGATAAAGAATTCAGGATATACATGCTTCATGTGATCTGGAATCTCAAGGAAGACATTAGACAGCAAAAATCAGACAATGAAAGATCACTTCGACAATGAATTACATAAAAAAATCCAAGTAGCAAAGATCAACTATACAGTGAGATAGAGGTTATAAAAAACAAACAAACTGAAATCTTAGAAATGCAGGAAGTAATGAACCATCTTAAAAACTCAATTGAGAATACTACCATTAGAGCAGAATACTTAGAAGATAGAACATCAGACAATGAAGACAAAGTATTTCAACTCAAAAAGAACATATACAGCTCAGCAAGACTGTTAAGAAACCATGAGCAAAAGTGCAAGAAATATGGGATAACATAAAGAGACCAAACATAAGAGTCATTGGGATACAGGAAAGTATAGAGGTCCAAACCAAAGGAGTGAGCAATCTATTCAATGAAATAATAGGAGAAAAATTCCTAGACTTGAAGAATGAGACAAAATCCCAAATCCTAAAAGTCTACAGGACGCCGAACGTGCAATATCATAAGAGATCCACACCTAGACACATGATAATGAAGATACCCAACATACAGAATATGGAGAGAATTTTAAAAGCTACAAGAGAAAGGAAGCAGATTATAGTTAGTGGTAAACCAACCATGATAACAGCTGATCTTTCAACACAGACTCTGAAAGCTAGAAGATCCTTTAATAACATATTTCAAACACTGAAAGAAAATGGGTTCCAACCAATAATCATGTATCCAGTGAAATTAAGCTTCAGATGGAAGATGAAATTAAAACCTTCCACAATAAACAAAAGTGAAAAGAATTTGCAGCTAGAAAACCATCTCTTCAAAACATCCTCGGCAAAACATTACAGGAAGTGGAAATGGAAAATATCAATGAAAACCAACAGTGGAAGGTAGGACATTAAAGGGGGGAAAATAATCAAAGAGGAAATCAAACTATGTTTAGTAACATAAATAAACAAATATGGCTGGAAGAACAACCCATATCTATATAATAACCAAAAATCTTAATGGCTTAAACTCACCAATTAAGAGACACAGGCTAGTAGAATGGATCACAAAACAAGAACCAACAAAATGCTGCCTACAGGAGACGCATTTTACAGGAAAAGACATACATAGACTCAAGGTGATACTTGGAAAAATCATATCACTCTTATGAACGTTGGAAACAAGCAGGAGTGTCCATACTCATATCAAATAAAATAGATTTCAAGCCAAAGTTAATCAAAAGGGATAAAGAAGGACACTACATACTACTCAAGATAACCATACGCCAACAAGACGTAACAATCATAAATATATATGCCCCAAACAATGGTGCAGCTTTGTTCATCAAACAAACTCTTCTCAATTTCAAGAGTCTAATAGAAAACAATACAGTAATCATGAGAGACATGAACACACCTCTCTCACCACTGGACAGATCTTCCAAACAAAAGTTGAATAAGAAAACTATAGAACTCAATAACACAATTAATAACCTAGACTTAATTGACATATATAGAATGTACAACCCATCATCAAGAAGTTACACTTTTTTCTCAGCAGAACATGGATCCTTCTCAAAAATACATCATATATTATGTCACAGGGCAACTCTTAGACAATAAAAAGGAGTAGAGATAATACCATGCATTTTATCTGATCATAATGGAATGAAACTAAAAATCAATGATATAAGAAGGAAGGAAAAATCATTCATCACTTGGAGAATGAACAATAGGTTTCTGAATGATCAATGGGTTATTGAAGACATCAAAGAGGAAATTAAAAAATTCTTAGAGGTAAATGAAAACACAGACACAATATATCGGAATCTATGAGACACATTGAAAGCAGTTCTAAGAGGAAAATTCATTGCTTGGAGTTCATTCCAAAAAAAAGAAAAAACCAACAAATAAATGATCTCATACGTCATCTCAAAATCTTAGAAAAACAAGAGCAAACAACAGCAAAAGAAGTAGAAGGCAACAAATAATTAAAATCAGAGCAGAAATTAATGAAATCGAAAAAAAAGAAACAATTGAAAAAATTGACAAAACAATACATTGGTTTTTTGAAAAAATAAATAAAATCGACAGACCCTTAGCCATGCTAACAAAGAGAAGAAGAGAGAGAACTCAAATTACTACCATATGAAATGAAAAATGAAATATAACAAGAGACACTTCAGAAATACAGAAGAAAATCAGAAATTATTTTGAATTAATATACTCCAATAAAATAGAATATAGTGAAGGCATTGATAAATTTCTTAAGTCATATGATGTGCCCAGATTGAGTCAGGAGGATATAGACAACCTAAACAGTCTAATATCAATTGAGGAAATAGAAGAAACCATCAAAATACTACCAACTAAGAAAAGCCCAGGACCGGATGGGTATAGAGCATAGTTTTAAAAAACCTTTAAAGAAAAACAAAAACCAATACTTTTCAAGCTATTTTAGGAAAAATGCAAAAATCCTCAAAAAAATTCTGGCGAATCAGACACAAAATCATATATATAAAAAAAAATGTGCACCATGATCAAGTAGGATTCATTCCTGGGATGAAAGGCTGGTACAATATACAGAAATCAATAAATGTTATTCATCACATCAATAGACTTAAAAATAAGAACCATATGATCATCTCGAGAGATGCGGAAAAAGCATTCGACAAGGTACAGCATCACTTTACGTTCAAAACTCTAGAAAAACTAGGGATAACAGGATCATACCTCAATATTGTAAAAGCAATCTATGCTAAGCCTCAGGCTAGCATCATTCTTAATGGATAACAATTGAAGGCATTCCCCCTAAAATCTGGAGGAAAACAATGATGCCATCTCTCACCCCTTCTGTTCAACATAGTTCTCGAAACACTGGCCAGAGCAATTAGAAAGGCTAAAGAAATTAAAGGCATAAAAATAGGAAGAGAAGAACTCAAATTATCGCTATTTGCAAAAGACATGATTCTATACCTAGCAGACCCAAAAGGGTCTACAAAGAAACTATTAGAGGTAATAAATGAATTCAGCAAAGTGGCAGGATATTAAATCACCACGCATAAATCAAAGGCATTTTTGTATATCAGCGACAAATCCTCTGAAATGGAAATGAGGACAATCACTCCATTCACAATATCCTCAAAAAAATAAATAAAATACTTGGGAGTCAACCTAACAAAAGAGGTGAAAGACTTATACAATAAAAACTACAGAACCCTAAAGAGAGAAATAGAAGAAAATCTTAGAAGATGGAAAAATATACCCTGTTCATGGATAAGCATAACTAACATCATCAAAATGACAATATTACCAAAAGTTCTCTATAGGTTTAATGCAATGCCAATTAAAATCCCAAGGTCATTTCTTGTAGAAATAGATAAAACAATTATGAAATTCATATGGAAAAATAAAAGACCCAGAATAGCAAAAACAGCTCTAAGCAGGAAGTGTGAATCAGGCAGTATACCGATACCAGACCTCAAACTATACTACAGATCAATAGTAACAAAAATAGCATGGTACTGGTGCCAAAACAGGTGGGTGGACCAGTGGTACAGAATAGAGGACACAGAAACCAATCCACAAAACTACAACTATCTTATATTTGATAAAGGGGCTAAAAGCATGCAATGGAGGAAGGATAGCATCTTCAACAAATGGTGCTGGGAAAACTGGAATTCCATATGTAACATAATGAAACTGAATCCCCTCCTCTCGCCATGCACAAGAGTTAACTCAAAATAGATCTAGGAGGTTGATATCAAATCAGAGACACTGCATCTGGTAGAAGAAAACTTTTGCCACAATCTACATACTGTGGGGTCGGGCTCCAAATTTCTCAATAGGACACCCATAGCACAAGAGTTAATCACTAGAATCAACAAATGGGACTTACGCAAACTAAATAGATTTTTCTCAGCAAAAGAAACAATAAGAGAGGTAAATAGGGAGCCTACATCCTTGGAACAAATCTTTACTCCTCACACTTCAGATAGAGCCCTAATATCAAGAGTATACAAAGAACTCAAAAAAATTAAACAATAAGAAAATGAATAACCCAATCAACAAATGGGCCAATGACCTGAACAGACACTTCTCAGAGGAGGACATACAATCAATCAATAAGTACATGAAAAAATGCTCACCATCTCTAGCAGTCAGAGAAAAGCAAAACAAACCCACCCTAAGATACCATCTCACTGCTTTAAGATTGGCAGCCATTATGAAGTCAAACGACAACATGTGCTGTCGAGGATGTGGGGAAAAGGGCACACCTGTACATTGCTGGTGGGACTGCAAATTAGTGCAGCCAATTTGGAAAGCAGTATGGAGATTTCTTGGAAAGCTGGGAATGGAACCACCATTTGACCTATTCCCCTTCTCGGTCTATTCCCTAAACACCTAAAAAGAGCATGCTACAGAGATACTGATAAATCGATGTTCATAGCAGCACAATTCACAATGGCAAGAGTGTGGAACCAACCTAGATTCCCTTCAATAAATGAATGGATTAAAAATGTGGCATTTATATAGAATGGCTTTTGACTCACAAGGTGCAGCCAGCAGACCCTTATATGTAAAGGCAAATTGTTATATGGTTTGGTTTCAGGTAAATCTTCAGAATCAGGTTGCTATGGACACGGGGGCAAACTATGAGAGATAGAAGATTGGATGGTGCATTCTCCTGCAGACCCTGACCATACACAGGTGACAAAACTCTTTCCAGCACTGTGTCCCAGTTGAACTCCTTGTATTTCGTGATGCAAATACCAAACTCCCATTGCAGCAGCAAGAAACCCACGAAAAGTGGAGGATGACCAAATGGCTTGAAAGTTCAAAAGGGGAGACACTTAGGTTCCAGTGTCCACAGTTTACTTAGGAAGAGAGAATTCAGCACTGTGGTCTCATGTTCATTGGAAAATAAGAAACCATGTCCTCCAGGTCACATAGATGCAGACCCATCTTTGAAGGTCTCACTACAAAGGAAGCTAAAGCTCCTTACAACAAAATATATTTCAAGTGCCCAACCTCAGAGAGACTTTCTCAAGAAGTCTTTAAGCCAGCAGAGCTCCATATGTGTGGACTGTTTAACCTTTCCCTTACTTTTGGAAACTCCTTTAACACCTCCAATTTTTTGAACTACTGAGCATATTTTATTCCACATATGAATTCACAGATTTTCTAACTCTTCTCCTCTAATTGTGTTTTACTAGGGTCGAAGGTAATGACAAGGCATTGTTCTTGATGAGAGTTGGAAGATTTTTGCGTAGCATATGTTTGCGTACACATTGGATTCATTTTCCTATTTTCCATTCAAAATACTGAATCCCTGACACTAACCCATACCCTACTAGACTTTGACGATTAATCCTAATATGGTGAAGAAAAATAACCCAAAGAGTATAGAAATACAAGCAGTTCAGAGGAGGCATGGTGTATACTAGGTCTTGCCTTTTGCATGATAAAGGGTAGGTATTATAAAAATAGTCAATTTTTAATTGAAATAGTTCTACATGTATTTTTAAAGGTAACAAATATGTGACTTCCTGTCTCCTTTTCTCTGTAGCCTATTCAGCACATGTATTTTTATATGCACATATAGAATCCTACCTGGTATCACACATAATTTCTTTTGAGGATACTGACTTGGAAGATAAAAATTGTGAGAAGAGTTCATTCCTCCTAAACGCTGTTGGAACTGAAAATTCAACCTATGTCAGCTTCCTAGTAGAACAACATTATACATGAATCCATGTTAAGCAAAATGAATATTTTTCGATATGTGGATTATATATATTTCATGATGAAATGCTATTGGCATATATATTGCTACTTTTTAATGTCTGTGTGTGTGTGTGTGTGTGTGTGTGTGTGTGACTCTCCAAGTTTTTTAAAATATGAAATATATGTGTATTATATACACTCCCTAAATTCATTCATGCTCATGTATGTGGATTTCTAATCAACTTTTCAGAAGATTATTCTCAGAAATATTCCTCCACCTGGAATACATATTTGTTTCCCATTACTGAAATCTGACTTCAGTTAATGGTTCATACAAATCCTAACATTTCTACATTAACTGACCCAGTTTAACATCAATGCAAGTAGATTACTATGGGACAAGATGTCTATTTTGAACTTCATTTCTATTCAACACTGCTACATTACTATTTCTTCACGTTTAGCCCATCATAGCATATATATTTCATCCACAAGTTCACAAATTTAGAGGCATTTGGTTCACTTTAAATCCCTTCCTGCTTTAGAACACATGTATTCATCCAGGTTTCTTGACTGGAATTTTTTGAGACTTCTTTCCAAACACATTATTTTCGATTTCCATAATCCTTTTGAAGAAAATCTCACACACCCTTCATGATAAACCATAACCTAATATTACCATTAGATGTATAACTGGTTGGAATGAATGATTGTATATCAATATTAGATTTCCTGTATATTTTCAGATATCAATTAAATGAATTATTTAAAGTGGAACCAGTTATATTATTTATTCACAGTATGGTCTACTCATGCATTATCTCTATATTCACAGACACAGCGTACACCTCTTTGTACCCCCAATAATAATTTATACGTCTTCTCAATATTACTCCCGGAAATGGTTGAAGAAATACTCATGTCACCTGATCTACATATACATTTTATCACAGTAATATTCTGGACAAAACTGCAAAGGTCACATTTATGATTTTACAAAGCCTAAATGGAAAGTGAACACGGATTACTAAAAACATCCATGTCCATGTTGCCTAATGCTCTCAAATGTCATTCTTTGGTGACTACATATTTGTTTCTTCCTAAGATTATATATTCAAACTCAATCCTGTTTAAAATGTCTAATCCTAACACTCACTTTGTACTTTGCCTAATTTCCTATTGTCTTCCTTGATATTTGCTTTCCTACATTTTTTCCCTAGTTCATCTTTGTGACTGACTCTTCACATGTGCTGACATTGGCATTCACTCTCTAATCGAAACCCTGTTGCTAAAGATTTTTTTTTTCCAAATTCTATACTCACACTTCTTCCGAAAACTACCGATTATCTTCCTAATCTTACCGACTATCCCTTTTGGAGTTGATGTTCCCTTCTAAATTCAATCATCCAAGGTACAAAGTCTTATGCCATTGTATATTGATTTATCCAAGAAAACTCTGCTGAAGGTAATTCAATGCTAAGTATCCCAATCAAGGGCCCAATTCCCTTCTTGGCTTCAAATCTTACCTAGATTTCTGTTTTCATACATATATTTCACCTCTATGTTCTTATAAATATAGCAGATTCCCAATATCATTATTCATCCCTCAGAATAATTCCTAACCCAAATTGAACAAGTTATTAATGCTAACCATACACTGTTACCTCAATCTAACTTTACAGAAGAGCGGGACAGAGTTGGTCTTACAATACAGGAATATAGGGGATCTTCCACCTGCTGAGAACCTCAAAGGTCCATGCAGATATGACCCCTGGAGAAGATGTAGGCAGATATGAAGGACCAAACAAGGCCTGTGTGGAGAGCTGTTCCTGGGTGCCTATGGTTGATATACCATTCTAACTTGTAAAAGTGTCACATGAAGTAGGGGTAGCCACCAGCACTTGTCCCCGTTGAACTCCTTGTATTTCGTTAAGCAAATACCAAACTCCCAGTGCAGCAGCAAGAAACACCACGAAAATGGAGGATGAACAAATGGCTTCACAGTCCACATGGGGAGACACTTTGCCCCCAGTGGCCACAGATTACCTACAAACAGGGAATTCAGTACTGCTGCCATATGTTCATTATTAAATAAGATACCATGTCCTCCAGGTCACATAGATGCACACCCAGCTTTGATGGTCTCACTACAAAGAAGCTATAGCTCCGGACAACAATATAAATTTAAGTGCCCAACCTCAAAGCCAGTTTCTCAAGAAGTCTTTAGGCCAGCAGAGCTCCATGTTTGGGTTGTCTTTACAATGTCCCTTACTTTGTGAAACTCCTCCACCACATCCAAGGTTGTGAACTCCTGAGAATTTCCCATTCCAGATTGGATTTATTTTCCAATTTTCACTTCTACAGTAACTGACCTAGTTTTACATCAATGCAAGTAGATTCCTATGGAATATGATGTGTATTTTGAAGTTCATTTTTATTCAACACTGTTACATTACTATTTCTTCAGTTTATGCACATAATAGGATATATATTTATTCCACAAGTTAGGAAGTTTATAGGCATTTGTTTCACTTTCAATCACTTTCTGCTTCAGAACACATGTATTCCTCCATGTTTCTTGACTGGTCTTCTCATGAGACTTCTTTCCAAACACATTATTTTCTATTTCCATAATCACTTTTGAAACAAAACTCACACACCCTTCATTATAAACCATAACTCTAAGATTACCATTAGATGTATAACTCTTTGGAATGAATGATTGTATATCAATATAAGATTTCCTATATATTTTCAGATATCAATTCAATCCATTATTTAAGTGGAACCAGTTATATTTTTTCCCAGTATGATCTATTTATGCATTATCTCTATATTCATAGACACAGCGTACACCTCTTTGTACCCCCAAAACTAATTTATTCGTCTTCACAATATTGCTCCCGGAAATGGTGGAAGAAATACTCATTTCACCTGATCTACATATACATTTTATTACAGTAATATTCTGGACACCAAATGCAAAGGTCACACTTATTATTGTACCAAAGCCTAAATGGAAAGTGAGCATGGATTACTAAAAACATCCATGTCCACATTGCCTAATTCTCTCAAATGTCAATCCTATTCCTGACTACATATGTGTTTCTTCCTAAGATTATATATTCAACCTGAACCCTTTGAAAATGTCTAATCCTATCACTTTATAATTTGCCTGATTTTGTAATGTCTCTATTGATATCTGCTTTCCTACATATTTCCCAAGTTCATCATTGTGATTGACTCTTCACATGTGCTGACAAACATATTCACTCTCTAACCAAAACCCTATTGCTAAAGAACTTTTGTTCCAAATACTATACTCACTCTTCTTCCTATACCTACCGACTATCTTCCTAATCCTACCGACTATCCCTGTTTGACTGGATGTTCTCTTGTACATTCAATCATCCAAGGTAGAAGATCCTATGCCATTGATTATAGATTTATTTTAGACATCTGTGCAGAAAGTAATTCAATGCTAATTATCCCAGTCAAGGTCCCAATGCCATTCTGGGCTTCGAATCTTACCTAGATTTCTGTTTTTATAATTATATTTCACCTCTATATTCTTTTAAATATTTTAGGTTCCAAATACCATCATTCATCCAGCAGAATGATTTCTAACCCAAATCAAACATGTTGTTAACCTTAACCATTCACTGTTCCATCAATCTAACTTTACGGAAGAGCAGGGATAGAGTTGGTCTTAAAACACAGGAATGTATGAGATATTTCACCTGATGAAAACCTCAAAGGTACATGCATAAATGATCCCTGAAGAAAATGAAGGCAGCTATAAAGGACCTGAGAGAGCAAAAGTCATCTTCAATGGCAAACAACCTGGTCAGGATGAAGGGTTCTGTCTGAATCAGCCTCTCTCTTCTTAATGTAGAGAAAATGGACCAAACCCAGCCTGTGTGGGTAGCTGTTCCAGGGCGCCTATTATTGATATACCATTCTAACTTGTGAAAGTGTAACAGGAAGTAGGGGCAGCCTCCTTCTCATGTGACACTTGGAAGCCACTGGTAGGACAAAGTGATTGCCAAGGCAGTAACCTCATTGAGTTCCTGAAGGAAGTGACCTCACCTCACTTCCTTGGTGATTAAAATCTCTGAACTTGGGATTCATGAAGCCAGTCACCCATAGCCAGTCTCAGTCCCAGTCCCAGTGGTCACACTTGTTTGGATTTACCAAAGACAGAGTCAGTCTTTCTTGGTAACTACTGATGTGAGGATGGCCAAATGCCAGGAAAGCTCTGAAGAGGAGCCGTTTCTGAGAAAGCAGGTAGTGGCTCACCTCTGGCTCCTGACACCTTCACAGAGTTAGCCAAGGAGACCAGATCTGACACAGGTCAGGCCATTTCAGGGGAATATAGTATGGTCCACCAGTCAGAGGACACTCTGGATATTCACAGACCTACTTGAGTTAAGGAGGTGCCTTTGTGGGTGTGGGTGTGAGTTTGTGGTTTTGTCTAATGTTTTGAGAATAGGTAGGAAAGACGGTTTGTTTGGATTGGAGTGGACTGTTTCTAGTAAGTCGTTTGACAAGGCGAGTGCTTCTATGTCTGTGTTTCCCACTCTGTCCGTGGTTGTAGACATTAGAAAACACAATGCATCAAGGATGTGTCCTGTCTAGTAGAATGCTTCCCAGCATTCTTCCTGCCCGATTTAGGAATGGACTGTGGCTTGCCTTATGCATGGGAAACACCTACTAACTTTCTAAGTTCCTGTTTTCTTCCTGAATTCCGGCAAATCTCAAGAATAGGCCCATGGTTTTGAGTCCAAGATATGTACCACCTCCAAGCTCTGTGACATGGCCATGTACTTGATAGCTGTAGGGAATGGGAACATCTTAGAAAACTAAAATAACTGTGTGACCAGTAAACTCTCAGTGGAGAGACCCTGCTTTGGTTTATTTGCATACTTATGGTTATGTTGCCCTGAATGTCAAGAAGGTCTTTGCCTCAGGCCACCCCTTTGTGAAGCCTGAAGAAAACTGTTTTCAAATGGAAATAAATGGGCATAACATATTGCTCTTTGCTTAATTGCTTTGGAAAGGGATGTGTCCGAATCAGCCTCTTGGGCCTCTGTGAGGTTGTGGCTTAGATTCTCAGCACATGATAGATCTAAAGATAGATTCCATGTGTGCAATCAAAACCAAAATGGCAAAAAATTAGTCATTGTGGATGAGTCTCTTGCATTCCTCTGTTAGGTTCTTTACCTCCATCAAGTGTGAATAGGAATCCTTTAGGTCAAATGAGTTCTTCAAAGCCCTGCAGAGGTGCCTGTGTTTTCTCAAGACTCCAAATCACATAAAGAATCTATACCTGAGAGTCAGTAGGCCTGAAATTGGAGAAGGAGAGCAGTATTAATGGCAGGCCTATTTGATCACTCCTGGTTCACAGGAAGGGTGTCCATGTCACCCTGACTTTAGGCAAATGAGGGGCAAGCAACATTATTTTGGACACTCTCTTGGGATGCATTCCGCATGGTAACCTCCAGCCAGAGGTTATGATGAATGTCTATATTTAAGAAGATGAGGGCCATGTGGGTGTATTTTGGTTTTAATTGTGGTCATTCTTGTGGCAGTTGGAAGAGATGACTGGATCCACCTGGGCTTGAACTCTGGTGTCATTCCCCTTAGAGACTGAGTTCTGGAACACACATCAAGGAAGAATTGCCATAAATTGTGTGGGGATTTTCAGAGGCCACGCATGAGAGTCGCCCTTGGAAACTGAGATCTATGCCCACGGTGGCTTTCCACAGAGCACTGGGAATCTCAGACAGGATATCACATGATTTAATTCTGAAAGACTTGGCAGCCATATTTGATAGTCAAAACACACATGGACCTCAATTGTAGACCTCAATGGGCGTGGCTTCATGTGACCTTTTGGCCATGCTCTGGGAAGCCTTGCCTGTGAGAGTTCTCCAGAGCTTTCATTGAAATGATCTTCCTCAACATTGAATAATTCCTGAATGAATTGAAATAAACAGTGCCTCCAACTTTATCCTTGAAATTTGGCTAGATAAATACCATGAAATTTTTAAAATTCCAATGACCAGGTGGCACTGAAGAACCTTTGGATGTCCTGTTGCTGATCATGAGTGTACCAGACAGTGCCTTGATTAACTGGTTTTCATGAATATGGTGTAGAACACAGATGCCAGTAATTTGGAGCCTGTAGAATAGTGGGCCTAGAGCAGAGGTGATTAATGTGTGATAAAACATCTGTGGTGGGGTCATGTGGATCTGCCATTGTCTTCCAAATGGCTTGTGACTGACATGGTGCAGCCAGCAGAACATTGTATGTAAACGCATCATGTTATATGGAGAGGTTTAAGGGCAATGTTCAGAATCAGGTTGCTATGGTCACGGAGGCAACCTATGTGGTATACAAGTCCTGTTGGTGCATTCTCCTGCAGACCCTGACCCACCACATGTGACAGAACTCCCTCCAGCACTGTGGTCAAGATTAACTCCTTGTATTTCATGAAACAAATACAAAACTCTGAGTGCAGCAGGAGACATTTTAAAAAGTGGAGGATGATGAAATGGCTTCACAGTCCACATGGGGAGACACATAGACCCCAGTGGCCATAGTTTACCTACAAAGAGAGAATTCAGCACTGCTGCTTCATGTTAATTGGAAAAATATAAACCATGTGCTCAAGGTCACAGAGATGCATAAACAGCTTTGATGGTCTTACTAGAAAAAAAGCTAAAGCTCCTGAAAACAACATATATTTCAACTGTCCATCTTAGAGGCAGTTTCTGCAGAGTCTTTAGGCTGGCAAATCTTCATGTTTGTGGAGTATTTACATAGTCCCTTACTTTTGGAAACTCCTCTACCATCTCCAAGGTTGTGAAATCCGGAGCAGTTTTCATTTCAGGTATGAATTCAAAGATTTTCTAACTCTTTTCCTCTAATTGTGTCTTACTTGGCGTGAAAATAATGTAAAGTTATTGTTCTAAATGAGAGTGGGAAAATTTTTGTGTAACACTAATTTGCATACACATTGATCCATTTTCCAATTTTCCATTTGAAATACTGAATCCCTGACAGTAACTCATACCCTACTATACTCTGACTACTAATCCTAATATGATGGAGAATAATAGCCAAACAGAATGAAAATACAAGCAGTTCAGTGGAGACATGGTGTACAGTTTTATTTCCCTTTTGCATGATTAAGGATAGGTGTTATAAATCTACTCAATTTTTAATGGAAATAGTCCTCCATGTGTTTTTAAAGTTCACAAATATGTTAATATGTCTCCCTTTCTCTGTAGCCTACTCAGCACATGTATTTTTATATGCACATAGAGAATCCTACCTGGTATCACACGTACATTTTCATGAGTTGGCTGAATTGGCAGATACAAATTGTGAGAAGAGATCAGTCCTCCTAAACCCTGTGGGAACTGAAAATTCAAACTATGTGTGAGCTTCCCAGTAGAACAATATTATACATAAATCCATGTTCAGTATAATAAATATTTTTGCATCTGTGGATGATGTATATTACATGATGAATTATGATTAGCATGTATTTATTGATACTTTTTAATGTATATTTGTGTTTATTTAAAAAAAAAAAAAATATATATATATATATATATATATATATATATATCTCCAGATTTCTCAAAATATGAAATATATGTGTCTTATACACACTCTGTAAATTCATTCATGTTCATGTATATGATTTATAATCAACTTTTCAGAAGATAATTCTCAGAAATATTCATCCACCTGAAATACATATTTGTTTCCCAGTACTGAAAACTAACTTCAATCAATGGTGTTTACAAATCCTAATATTTCTACAGTAACTGACCCAGTTTAACATCAATGCCAGTAGATTCCAATGGGACATGATGTCTATATTGACCTTCATTTTAATCCAACACTGGTACATTACTATTTCTTCAGTTTTTGCACATCATAGGATATGTATTTCATCCACAAGTTCACAAATATATAGGAATTTGCTTCACTTTCAAACACTTCTTGCTTCAGAACACATGTATTCCTCCATGTTACTTGATTCATCTTTTCATGAGACTTCTTTCCAAATACATTATTTTCAATTTCCATTATCAATTTCAAAGCTAAACTCACACACTCTTCATGATGAACCATAACATTAATATTAACATTAGATGTATAACTGGTTGGAATGAAAAATTGTATATCAATATAAGATTTCCTCTATATGTTCACGATTCAATTCAATCCATTATTTAAAGTTGGAACCAGTTATGTTTTTTATTCACAGTATTGTCTATTAATGCATTATCTCTATATTCATAGATACAGTGTACTCCTCTTTGTCCCTTCAATACTAATTTATACGTCTTCAAAATATTGCTCCCAGAAATGGAGGAAGAAATACTCATGTCACCTTATCTATATATAGATTTCATCACAGGAATATTCTGGACACAAAAAGCGAAGGTCACACTCATGATTGTATCAAAGCCTAAATGCCAAGGGAGCGTGGATTACTAAAAAGAACCATGTGCAGGTTGCCTAATGCTCTCAAATGTAAATCCAATTGGTGACTACATATTTGTTTCTTCCTAAGATTATATATTCAACCTCAAACATGTTGAAAATGTCTAATCCTATCACTCACTTCATACTTTTCCTGATTTCGTAATATCTTTATTGATACCTGCTTTCATACATATTTCCCCCAGTTCATCATTGTGACTGACACTTCACATATGCTGACATTTACATTCACTCTCTACCCGAAACCCTATTGCTAAAGAACTTTTGGTCCAAATCCTATACTCACTCTTCTTTCTAAACCTACTGACTATCTTCCTAATGCTACTGACTATAGTTTTTTGACTCGATGTTCTCTTCGACAATCAATTATCCAAGGTATAAGGTCCTATGCCATTGTATATCAATTTATCTGAGACACATGTGCAGAACATAATTCAAACCTAAGTATCCCACTCAAGTGCCCAGTTCCCTTCTGGCTTCCAATCTTACCTAGATTTCTGTTTTTATACTTATATTTTACCTATATATTTTTGTAAATATCACAGGCTCCCAATACCATTATTCATCCGGCAGAAAGATTCCTAACGCAAATCAAACATGTTATTAACCCTAAACATACACTTTTCCCTCAATCTAACTTTACAGAAGAGGAGGGACAGAGTTGGTCTTACAATACAGGAATGTAGGGGATCTTCCACCTGCTGAGGACATCAAAGGTATATGCAGAAATGATCCCCTGAAATGATGAAGGAAGCTATGAAGGACCTGAGAGAGCAAAAGACATCTTCCATGAGAAACTATCTGGTCAGGATGAAGAGATGTGTCTCAATCAGCCTCTACCTTCTTAATGTAGAGAAGATGGACCAAACCAGGCCTGTGTGGAGAGCTGTTCCCAGGTACCTATGGTTGGTATACCATTCTAACTGTGAAAGTGTGACAGGAAGTAGGGACAGCCTCCATCTCATGGGACTTTTAGATGTAACTTTTAGGACAAAGTGGTTGCAAAGTCAGTGACCTCATTCAGTTCCTGAAGGAAATGACCTCACCTCACTGCCTTGGTGATGGAACTCTCTGGACGTTTGATCCTGGAAGACAGGCACCAAGAGCCAGTCACAGTCCCAGTCCCAGTGGTCTCACTTGTTTTGATTTATCAAGAACAGAGTCAGTCTTTCTTAGTACCTACTGATGTGACGATGGCCAAATGACAGGAAAGCTCTGAAGAGGAGCTTTTCCTGGGAAATCAGGTAGTGGCTCACCCATGGCTCCTAACAACTTCAAAGTGTTGGCCAAGGAGACTAGATCTGATACAGGACAGGCCATTTTGGGGGAACATACAATGGCCCACCATTCAGAGGACGCTCTGGATAGTCACAGACTTACTTGAGCAAAGGAGGTGCCTTTGAGTGTGTGTGTGTGGGTTTGTGGTTTTGTCTCATGTGCTGAGAATAGGAAGGAAAGGCTCTTTGTTTGGATTGGTGTGGACTGTTTCCAGTAAGTCGTTTGACAAGGCGCGTGCTTCTATGTCTGTGCATCCCACTCTGTCCGTGGTTGTAGACATTAGAAAAGAGAATGCATCAATGGATGTGTCCTGTCTAGTAGAAAGCTTCCAAACACTCATCCTGCCCAATTTACAAATGGACTGCAGCTTGTCTTATTGAAGGGCAACATCTGCTCTCTTACTAAGTTTCTGTTTTCTTCCTGAATTCTGGAAACTCTCCAGAATAGCCTCATGGTTTTGTGTCCAAGATATGTACCACCTCCAAGCTCTGTGATATGGTGATGTACTGGATAGCTGAAGGGAATGGCGAGCATCTAAGAAAACTCAGATATCAGTGGGACCAGGAAAGTCTCAGTGGAGAAACCCTTCTTTCGGGCTTTTGCTTACCTATTGTTCTGCTGCCCTGAATTTCAGGAAGGTTTTTACCTCAGGACACTCATTTGTGAAGCCTGAAGAAAACAGTTTTCAAATGGAAATGAATGGGCATCACCTGTGGCTCTTTGCTTAATTTCATTGGAAATGGATGTTTCTGAAACAGCCTCTTGGCCCTGGGTGAGGCTGTGGTTAGATACTCAGCACCTTATACATCCCACGTGTTCATCCAAAATCAAAATGGCCAAAAGAGCAGTCCTTGTGGATGAAGTCTCTCCCTACCTCTGTAAGGTTCCTGACCTCTATCAAGTGAGAATAGGGTGCCTTTGGGTCAAATGAGTTCTTCAAAGCCCTTCAGAGGCTAGCCCATAGGTGATTCCAATGATTCCAATTCACATGAAGATTCTAAACCCCACAGTCAGTAGTCCTCAAATTGGAGAAGCAGAGCAGTATTAACGGCAGGCTTATTTGATCAGTCATGGTTCACAGAAAGGTGTTCAGGCCACCCCAACTTTAAGCAAATGAGGGGCAAGGGAGCTTATTTTGGACACTGTCTTGGGCTGTGACCCTCATGGAAACCTCCATCCAGAGGTTAAAATGAGTGTCTATATGGAAGAAGATGATGGCCATGTGGAAGTGTTCTGGTTTTAATTGTGGTTATTAGTGTGGTTGTTGAAAAATATGACTGGCTCCACCTGGTCTTGAACTCTGGTGTGATTCCCCTTAGAGACTGAGTTCTGGAACTGATCTCAGAGAAATATTGCCATGAGTTTTGTTGGGATTTTAGAAGGCCATGCATGAGAGTCACCCTTGGAATCTGAGATCTGTGCCCAGGAAGGCTTTCCACAGAGCACAGTAAATCTCAGCCAGGTTATCACATAATTTTTTTCTGAAAGAATTAGCAGCCATAGTTGAGAGGCAAAACAGGCAAGGATTTTACATTGTAGACCTCAATGGGCCTGGCTTCATGTGACCATTTGGCAACACTTTGGGAAGCCTTGCCTGTGAGAGTTATCCAGAGCGTTCATTGAAATGGGCTTCCTCACCATTTAATGGTTACTGAATTAAATGAAACCCTCAGTGCATACAACTTCATCCTTGAAAAATGGGCTCGATAAATACCATGAAATTTTTGAAATTCCCATGACCAGGTGGCACTGGAAAACCATTGGAGATCCTGTTGCTGATCATGAGTGTACCAGAAAGTGCCTTGATTGACTGGGTTTCACAAAAAAATTGTGTAGAACAGAGATGCCAGTAAGTTGGAACCTGCTGAGTAGTGGGCCTAAAGCAAAGGTGGGTAGGTGTGAGATAAAACATCTCTGGTGGTTTCATGTGGATCGGCCGTTGGCTTTCAAATGGCTTGTGACTGACATGATGCAGCCAGCAGACCCTTATATGAAAAGGCATCTTGTTATATGGATAGGTTTCTGGGCAATGTTCAGAATCAGGTTGATATGGTCAAGGGGGCAAGCTATGTTGGACATAAGCCTGGTTGGTGCATTCTCCTGCAGACTCTGTCCCACCACACGTGACAGAACTCCCTCCAGCACTGTGTCCCAGTTGAACTCCTTGTATTTCATGAAGCAAATACCAAACTCCCAGTGCAGCAGCAAGAATCACCACGAAAAGTAGAGTATGACCAAATGGCTTCACAGTCCACACGAAGAGACAATTATCCCCCAGTTGCCACAGTTTACCTACAAAGTGAGAATTCAGCACTGCTGCCTCATTTTCATTGGAAAATAAGATACCATGTCCTCCAGGTCACATAGATGTTGACCCAGTTTTGATGCTCTCACTACATATGATGCTAAAGCTACTGACAACAACATACATTTCAAGTGTCCCAACTCAGAGGCAGTATCTCAAGAAGTCTTTAGGCCTGCAGAGCTCCATGTTTGTGGAGTGTTTACCTTGTCTTTTATTTTTGGAAAGTTATCTACCACCTCCAAGGTTGTGAACTCCTGAGCATATTCCATTCCGGGTATGTATTCACAGATTTTCTAACTCTTATCCTCTAATTGTGTATTTCTTCCAGCGAGGGTAATATCAAGGGATTGTTCTTAATGTGAGTGGGAAGATTTTTGTGTAGCACATATTTGCAAACACATTGGGTTTACTTTCCTATTTTCCATTCGAAATACTGAATCTCTGACACTAACACATACCCTACTAGACTCTGACTACTAATCCTTATATGATGGAGAATAGTAACCCAAACAGAATATAAATACCAGCAATTCAGAGAAGGCATGATATGTAGTTGAACATCCCTTTTGGATTATATTGTGTAGGAGTTAAAATATATATTTAATGTTTATTGACATAGTTCTCCATGTGTTTTTAAAATTAACAAATATGTGAATTCCTCTCTCCCTTTTCTGTAGCCTATTAAGCACATGTATTTTTATATGCACAAATAGAATCCTACCTGGTATCACATGTACATTCTTCTGAGGTGGCTGACATGGCAGATAAAAATTGTGAGAAGAGATCACTCCTCCTAACCTCTGTTGGAACCGAAAATTTAACCTATGGGTGAGCTTCCTAGTTGACCAACATTATGCATAAATCCATTTTCAGTAAAATGTATATTTTTGGATAAGTGGATGTTATATATTTAATGATGAATTTCGATTGGCATATATATTGCTACTTTATAATGTCTCTGTGTGTGTGTGTTTGTGTGTGTGTGTGTGTGTGTATATATATATATATATATATATATATATATACTCTCAAGATTTTTCAAAATATGAAATATATGTGTCTTATTATACACTTCCTAAAATCATTTATATTCATGTATGAGGATTTATAATGAACTTTTCACAAGATTATTATCAGAAATATTCATCCACCTGAAATACATATTTGTTTCCTAATACTGAAAACTAACTTCAGTGAATGGTGCATACAAATCATAATATTTTGACATTGCAAGAGGGCCGTGAATAGAGAGCATCATACCCATTGTACCGCGCCACTGCGCAGGTGACTAACGACTAAGAACGACAAAAAACTATCTTGTTAGGAACTTACAGCAAAATGGGGGTGCACTGAAACCTAGAAGAAGGATTTCTAGCACTGAGGTCCGGTAAATGAGTCCCAAACATGAGCCAACTCTGCGACCGGAGATCCTGTCTGACTGATCCGCGCGACCCGTCCAGTGGCTACAGACAGCAGGGCACCACCGAGATGCGATCAATAATCACAGAGAAACGTTGATGCAGATTCTGTGGAATTCTGCCAGTAGAGTCCCCACTGAGCCCTGGGCTGAGTTCAGGGTTTCAGATGGGGAAGGAAGTGGTACAGTTCTAACCCCCACAATAGAAACTCCACAAAGGAAACCAACGGCCACCATCTTGGTGAGCTGAAGTAACGACAGCCACTCCCCTACAGATTGCAACAATAAAACAGGTGCTGTTACTCAGCTCATTTCCCATACTTCGGGGAATTTGCATCAAATCTCTCCTAGGCTTTCTGGGGGAGAGATTATCAGAGCGAGCCTGCATAAAGACAGGGGAAAACTAGAGGCACCTGACTTTCAACTCCCCCTCTCATCAGTGGTGAAAAAAACCTGTCTAGCCAGCGCTGAGAGAGGGGCAAGCGAAAAAAAAAAATCAAAACAATAGAGTTCCGGGGTTCCCAATAGCCAACTGTGCAATCAGAGATCCGGGCTGATTGAATCATGCAGCCAGACCTGCTGTTACAGATGGCGGGGCACCACCGAGAAGTGACCTGAAGCAGGGAGAAATGTTGCTGCGGATTCTGTGGAATCCTGCCGGCTGAGCTCCCACTGATCCCCGGGCTGAGTTTGGGAATTCAGACAGGGAAGAAAGTGGTATAGTTCTATCCCCCACAAAAGAAACTCCACCAAGGAAACCAGCGGCCACCATCTTTGAGATCTGAAGTAACCACCGCCCCTCTCCAATAGATTGCAACAATAAAACAGATGTGTGTTACTCAGCTCATCTCTCATACAGCGGGGAATTCGCATAAAATGTCTCCTAGGCTTTCCGGGGGAGGGTTAATCAGAGCAAGCCTGCATAAAGACGCAAGAAAAACTAGAGACACCTGACTTTCGACTCTCCCTACCATCAGTGGCAAAAACGAAACGTGTATAGCCAGTGCTGGGGGAGGGGCAAGCAGAAAAAATCAAAACAATAGAGTGTCTGGGTTCCCAAAAGACACCCTCCACACCCAACAAACGGCAGGCACAGAGTACAGTTTGAACTGCCGAGAGGCATCACTCAGGGGAAATCTGGTCTAGAAAAAGAAACCAGGACAAGCAGGAGAAACCAAAGGACTAGAAGGCAGGCCCTTGTGACTGGGCAGCTGGAGACCGCAGGCCCGCACGTGACATTGCACCCACTGCCTGAGTGACTGGGGGGCTGAGGAATGCCCGCCCGCCGGCAACCGAGCGTGAGACTGCGTGGCTAGAGATTGCCAACCCAACGGCGACAGCCCACCTGCTGCCCGCGTGACTGGGCCGCTGGAGACCGCCTGCCCGCTGGCGACCAACCGCGCAATTGGGCGGCTGGAGACCACCCGCCTGCCAGTGACCCAGAGCTGAAACAAACCAGAGACAGTCAAGTCCCACCCCCCAATTCGGACACCTCGGCAAGGAGCCTGGGGCCCGACAAAGCAGAGAGGTGACATCACTGGAGCTCGGCCTTCGGAATTACTTCCAAGCGGAATCCACTTTAGCAGGCATAGTTTACCAACACAAAGGAGAGACAACAGAGATATACAACACCAAAACAAATCTAAAGAATAAAGCAGAAACACAGCAATCAAATAGAGCTGGAAAGTAACGTGAACATCATGAAAAAACAAGGGCAAAAAAGGAGTACAAACAATGCAGGACAATTTAATTCTACAGGAGGACCTTGAAGCATCAGAAACAGGGATAGGGAAAGAACTCAAGGCATACCGAACTCAGATGGAAAGGAATATTAGAGAAGACATGAGGCAGCAAGTCCAAGCAATAAAAGTATATTTTGAAAATGAATTAAACAAACAAATTCAAATGGCAAAGAATGAGCATTACCAGGAGATAGAGATCTTAAAAAAATATTAAACAGTAATCCTAGAAATGCAGGAAAATATAAACCAAATTAAAAACTCAAACGAGAATATTACAAATAGACTAGATCAAGTAGAAGTCAGAACATCAGATAATGAAGACAAAGTTTATCAACTTGAAAAGAATTGAGTAAACACAGAAAAGATGCTTAAATCCCACCAGGAATTTATTCAAAAGATATGGGATGTCATAAAAAAACAAAAAAACAAATTTAAGAGTCATCAGGATAGAAGAAGGCATAGAGATTCAAACCAAAGGAATGGACAACATATTAAATGAAATAATTCTATAAAACTTCCCAGAGATGAATGATGGATTGGATTGCCAATTCCTGGAAGCCTACAGGACCCCAAACATTCAAAACCAAAATAGACCAACTCCAAGACATATAATTATGAAGATAGCCAACATACAGAACAAGGAGAGAATATTAAAAGCTACAAGAGAAAGGAGGCAGATTACATTCAGGGGTAAACCAATTAGGTTAACAACTGATTTTTCATCACATTCGTTGAAAGTGAGAAGATCCTGGAACAATGTAATTCAAATGCTGAAAAAAAAAAGAATTCCAACCAAGAATACCATATAAAGCAAAGTTAAGCTTCAGATTTGACAATGAAATTAAAGTCTTTCACGATAAACAAAAGCTAAAACAATTCTCAGCCAGAAAACCAGCACTGCAAAGCATTTTGTGCAAAATACTACAAGAAGAAGAGTTAAAAAATAGTGCCCAAAACTAACAGTGGGAAGTATCTCAGTAAAGCGGGAGGAAAGTAACCAAAAAAGTAAAAACTATCCAAACTAAAATATAATAAATAAATAAACATGACTGGAAGTACAAATCATATTTCAATTGTAACCTTAAATGTTAATGGCCTAATTTCACCAATCAAGAGACATGTGCTAGTGACCTGGATCAAAAAAACAAATCCAACAATATTCTGCGTTCAGAAGACTCATATGATAGGAAAAGACATACACAGGCTGAAGGTAAAAGGTTGGGAAAAATCATAACACTTACACGGCCCTCGGAAGCAAGAAGGATTTGCCATACTCATATGGAATAAAATCAACTTCAAACCTAAGTTAATCAAAAGGGATAAAGAATGACACTATATTCTGTTAAAAGGAATCATCCACCAACAAGAAAAAAACAATTATCAATTTGTATGCACCAAGCAATAGAGGTGCAACGTTCATAAACAAACTCTCCTCAAGTTCAAGAGTCAAATAGACTACAACACAATAATTATGGGTGACTTCAACATACCACTCTCGGCATTAGAGAGATCCTCTAGACAAAAACTGAATAAAGAAACTATAGAACTCAACAGCACAATCGATAACCTAGACTTAACCGACATATATAGAATATATCAACCATCATCAAGTGGATACATGTTCTTCTCAGCAGCACATGGATACTACTCAGAGATACACCATATATTATGCCATAGGGAAATTCTTAGTAAATATAAAGGCATGGAGATTATACCGTGCACCATATATGATCATAATGGAATGAAACTGGAAATCAATGAGAAAAGAAAGAAGGAAAAATCCTACATCACATGGAAAATGAACAACATGCTACTGAATGATCAATGGGTTACAGAAGACATAAAGAAGGAGATAAAAAAATTCTTAGAGACAAATGACAATACAGACACAACATACCAGAATCTATGGGACACAATGAAAGCAGTTTTAAGAGGGAAATTCATTTCTTGGAGTTCTTTTCTCAAAAAAAGAAAAATACAACAAATAAATGAACTTAAACTACACCTCAAAAACCTAGAAAAGGAAGAGCAAAACAACAGCAAATGTAGTAGAAGACAAGAAATAATTAAATTTAGAGCAGAAATCAATGAAATTAAAACAAAAAAAAAGTTGAAAAAATTGATAAAACTAAAAGTTGGTTCTTTGAAAAAATAAATAAGATCGACAGGCCCTTAGCCATGCTAAGGAAAAGAAGAAGAAAGAGAATTCAAATTACTAACATATGGGATGAAAAAGGCAATATCACAACAGACACTACAGAAATACAGAAGATAATTAGAAAGTATTTTGAAACACTATATTCCAACAAAATAGAATATTGTGAAGATATTGATAAATTTCTTAAGTCATACGATCTGCCCAGATTGAGTCAGGAAGACACAAACAATTTAAACAGGCCAATAACAAAGGAAGAAATAGAAGAGGCAATCAAAAGACTACCAACCAAAAAAAAGCCCTGGACCGGATGGGTATACAGCGGATTTCTACAAAACCTTCAAAGAAGAATTAAAACCAATATTTTTTCAAGCTTTTTCAAGAAATAGAAAAAGAAGGAGCTCTTCCAAATTCATTCTATGAGGCCAACATCACCCTGATCCCGAAACCAGACAAAGACACTTCAAAGAAAGAATACTACAGACCAATATCTCTAATGAACTTGGATGCAAAAATTCTCAATAAAATCTTGACGAATCAAATACAAAAGCATATCAAAATAATTGTGCACCATCATCAAGAAGGATTCATCCCCGTGATGCAAGGATGGTTCAATATACGAAAATCAATAAATGCCATTCACCACATCAATAGAATTAAAGACAAGAAACATATGATCATCTCGATACATGCAGAAAAAGCACTTGACAAAGTTCTGCATCCCTTTATGTTCAAAACACTATAAATACTAGGGATAACAGGACCTTACCTCAAAATTGTAAAAGCTATATATGCTAAACCTCAGGCTAGCATCATCCTAAATGGAGAAAAACTGAAGGCATTCCTTCTAAAATCTGGAACAAGACAGGGATGCCCTTTATCACCACTTCTATTCAATTTAGTTTTGAAATACTAGCCAGAGCAATTAAACAGACCAAAGAAATTAAAGGCATAAAAATAGGAAAAGAAGAATTTAAAGTATCACTATTTGCAGATGACATGATAATATATTTAACAGACACAAAAAGGTCTACAAAGAAATGGCTAGAGTTAATAAATGAATTCAGAAATGTGGCAGGATATATAATTAACACGCATAAATCAAAGGCATTCCTGTATAACAGCAACAAAACTTCTGAAATGGAAATGAGGAAAACCACTCTATTCACAATATCCTCAAATAAAATAAGATACTTGGGAATCAACCTAACAAAAGACGTGAAAGATTTATATAATGAAAACTACAGAACTCTAAAGAGAGAGATAGAAGAAGATCTCAGAAGATGGAAACATGTGCCCTGTTCATGAATAGGCAGATCTAACAACATAAAAATGGCAATATTACACAAAGTTCTCTACAGGTTTAATGCAATGCCAATCAAAATCCCAACGGCATTTCTTGTAGAAATAGATAAATCAATCATGAAATTCATATGGAAAAACAAAAGACCCAGAATAGCAAAAGCAACTCTAAGCAGGAAGTGTGAATCTGGAGGTATAGCGATTCCAGAGTTCAAACTGTACTACAAAGCAATAGTAACAAAAACAGCATGGTACTGGTACCGAAAAAAGCAGGTGGACCAGTGGTACAGAAGAGAGGACACAGAAACCAATCCACAAAATTACAACTTTCTTATATTTGATAAAGGGGCTAAAAGCATGCAATGGAGGAAGGGTAGCATCTTCAACAAATGGTGCTGGGAAAATTGGAAATCCATATGCAACAAAATGAAACTGAATTCCCTTCTCTCGCCATGCACAAAATTTAACTCAAAATGGATCAAGGATCTAGATATAAAATCAGAGACACTGCATTTCATAGAAGAAAAAGTTGGCTACGATCTACATACTGTGGGGTCGGGCTCCAAATTTCTTAATAGGACGTGCATAGCCCAAGAGTTATTAACAAGAATAAAAAAAGAGACTTACTTAAACTAAAAAGTTTTTTTTTTCTCTGCCAGAGAAACAATAAGAGAGGTAAATAGAGAGCCTACATCCTGGGAACAAATTTTTACCCCTCACACTTCAGATAGAGCCCTAATATCCTGAATATACAAAGAATTCAAAAAAAACTATCAATAAGATAACAAATAACCTAATCAACAAATGGGGCAAGGACCTAAAAAGACACTTCACCGAGGAGGACATACAATCAATCAACAAGTACATGAAAAAATGCTCACCACATCTAGCAGTCAGAGAAATGCAAATCAAACCCACCCTAAGATACCATCTCACTCCAGTATGATTGGCAGCCATTATGAAGTCAAACAACAAGTGTTTACAAGGATGTGGGGAAAAGGGGACACTTGTACACTGCTGGTGGGACTGCAAATTGGTGAGGCCAACATGGAAAGCAGTATGGGAGTTCCTGGGGAAACTAGGAATGGATCCACCATTTGAACCAGCTATCGCCCTTCTCGGACTATTCCCTGAGGATCTTAAAAGAGTGTACTAAAGGGATACTGCCACATCAATGATCATAGTGGCACAATTCACAATAGCTAGACTGTGGAACCAACCTAGATGCAATTCAATAGATGAATGGATAAAAAAAATGTGGCATCTATACACGATGGATGCAGCACTAAAAAATGACAAAATCATAGAATTTGCAGGGAAATGGATGGCATTAAAGCAGATTATGCTAAGAGAAGCTAGCCAATCCTTAAAAAAATTGGCAAATGTCTTCTTTGATAAAAAGAGAGTAACTAAGAATAGAACAGTGAGGAAAAGCATGAGGAAAAGATTAATATTAAACAAAGATGAGTGGGAGAGAGAAAGGGAGAGAGAAGGGAAAGCATATGGAAATGGTAGTAGACCCTCATTGTTACATAAAATTACATATAAGACGTTGTGAGGGGAAAGGCGGGAACAAGAGAGAGAAGTGAAGAATAGCAGATGAGGAAGAGAGGGAAGATAGGATGGGAGGGGAGGGGGGATAGTAGGGGATAATAAAGGTAGCAGAGGACAACAGTCACTAATATGACATTATGTAAAAATGTGAATGTGTAACTGATGTGATTCTGCAATTCGTATTTGGGGAAAATTGGGAGTTCATAACCCATTTGAGTCAAATGTATGAAAGATGAAATATCATGAGCTTTGTAATGTTTTGAAAAACCAATAAAAATAAATAAGCAAAGGTTTAAAATTGAGTGGGAAGAAATCAGCTAAAAAAGAGTTGAGATGCATTCATTTTGATAAGCAGAAAGTTTGTTTTGTGTAGTTGTAAATATCACAAATTTATTTTACCAGAAAACTGGCTTTTAAAAATGAACATATATTGAGAATAAAGGATAATCCACCTACCTTCATGAAAAATTCATATCATTTCCTATATTTTTCATATTTCATTTTTTTCGTGAATATTTTGTCATGGACCAGGTCTAGTCTTAGGCTACCTCTTCTGACAAGTTCGTACAATGTGTTGGATTGTTCTTTTCATCTTTTATTTGATAGTTTCTAGCTGATAATGTGTATTTTTCCTTATCTTTATTTGGAAATACATACCCAACTACATCTTTGCATTTAATTTTTACTGGGGAAGAAACTCATCAAAAGCTCTTTATTATATGTATCAACAATCAAACATTTAGAGCATGCGATTATTCTTAATTTTGCATGAAAATATCTTTGTACCATTTTTCTTATAAAGATGTAGAATTATTAATACTGTCCCTACTGTAATAAGTAACTACTTACAAGAAGAATTGAACAATTGACTTTATATCAATCATGAATATGAAAATTAATAATATAAGTATTTGGCAATAAATATGCAATTGATAGAAATTAAAATCACGAGAAAGCCATTTAAAATGTCAGTGCATATGGTCCTTAAATAATAGGTTGTTCAAATGAAATTTCTCTAATTCATAAGAGTTAATATGCCATATTACAGCTTAATGTAATATAAAAACTTAAATGATAAGTATTGATAAATAAGAATGATACCTGTTTACTTAAATATGTTTATTTGATTTTCACTGTAAGATGTTAATTCTGGAAGACTTGAAAATTAAGAAAGACTTGGTCTATATTATTTGTAACTGGCTAATCAAAGTACTTTTAAATATATATGTATATATATAACATATGTAATACATATTCATGAATATAGATACATATGTATAATAAATGTATTGTAATATATCTATAGGTTATTATAATTAGTAAATTTTCTTTTTTCTTCAAGAAAAAAGAATGACTATAAAAAACATTCTTAAATGTAAATTTCATAGCATATTACTGTTTGTAATGACATGAGAGAAAAACTCCTATGGAGGGAAAATGAAAAAGGAAGAGAGAGAAGGGGGAAAATGAGGAAGAAAGTGAGTAAAGAAGAGGGAGAGGAGTGTTTGATTATAAGATAAAAGTGGAGGGTCTGGGTGTCTGGCTCAGTGGTAACATGCTTGGCTAGCATGTGTGAGGCACTGGGTTATATTCTCATCACAACATATAAATAAATAAAATGAGGTCGATCAACAACTGAAAAAATTAAAATAAAAGTAGAAATATTACCAAAATTCCAAGTTTTTATGAATGCTAAATAAAAAAATTGTTGCATAGCCTTATGTAATTTCTAGACTCCCCAAAATAGTCATTTAATGATAGATTACTAGTGCGATAACTAAAAATCCATTGCTCTTTCCTCGACATTCTGTGGCATGCTAGTGCTTAAATAAATTGTATTATATTACCAAAAAAATTCTAATATTTCTACAGTAACTGACCCAGTTTAACATAAATGCAAGAAGATTCCCATGGGATATAATTGTATTTTGACGTTCATTTTTATTCAACACTGGTACATTACTATTTCTCCAGTTTATGCACATCATAATATGTATATTTCATTCGCAATTTAGAAAATTTATACGCATTTGTTTTACTTTCAATCACTTCCTGCTTCAGAACACATGTATTCCTCCACGTTTCTTGACTGCTCCTTTCATGAGACTTTTTCCAAAGACATTATTTTTGATTTCCATTATCATTTTTGAAGCAAAACTCACACACCCGTCATGATAAACCATAACCCTAATATTACCATTAGATGTAAAACTGGTGGGAATGAATGATTGTATATCGATATAAGATTTCTTGCATACTTTCAAATATCAATTCAATCCATTATTTAAAGTGGAACCAGTTATATTATTTAATCACAGTATGGTCTATTCATGCATTATCTCTATGTTGATAGACACAGCGTACACCTGTATATCTTCAAAATTTTGCTCCCAGAAATGGTGGAAGAAATACTCATGTCAACTGATCTACATATACATTTTATCACAGTAATATTCTGGACACAAAATGCAAAGGTCACACTTAGGATTGTCCCAAAGCCTAAATGGAAAGTGAACATGGATTACTAAAAACATCCATGTCGTGGATGCCTAATTCTCTCAAATGTCAATCCTATTGGTGAGTACATATTTGTTTCTTCCCAAGATTATATATTCAACCTCAACCATGTTGAAAATGTCTAATCCTATCACTCACTTTATATTTTGTCTAATTTCCTAATGTCTCTATTGATATCTCTTTTCCTACATATTTTCCCCAGTTCATCATAGTGACTGATTCTTCACATGTGCTGACATTTACATTCACTCTTTATCCGAAACCCTATTGCTAAAGAACTTTTTGTCCAAATACTATACTCACTCTTTTTTCTAAACCTACCGACTATTTACCTAATCCTACGACTATCCCTTTTTGACTGGATGATCTCTTCAACAATCAATCATCCAAGGTACAAGGTCCTATACCATTGTATATTGATTTATCTGAGACATCTGTGCAGAACATACTTCCAAGCTAAGTATCCCAATCACGGGCCCAATGCCTTTCTGGTCTTCAAATCTTACCTAGATTTCAGTTTTCATAATTATATTTTACCTGTATATTCTTATATATATTGCAGGTTCCCAATACCATTATTCATCCAGCAGAATGATTCCTAACACAAATCGAACATGTTATTAATCCTAACTATACACTGTTCCCTCAATCCAACTTTACAGAAGAGCAGGGACAGAGTTGGTCTTACAATACAGGGGTGTAGGGGATCTTCCACCTGTTGACAACCTCAAATTTCCATGCAGATATGATCCCTGGAGAAGATGCAGGCAGCTATGAAAGGCCTGAGAGAGCAAAAGTCATCTTCCATGGCAAACAACTCGGTCAGGTTGAAAGCATGTGTCTGAATCATCCTCTCTTTTGTTAATGTAGGTAAGATTGACCAAACTAGGCCTGTGTGGAGAGCTGTTCCCAGGTGCCTATGGTTTCTATACCATTCCAACTTGTGAAAGTGTCACAGGAAGTAGGGGCATCCTCCATATTATGAGACCCTAGGAAGCAAATTTTAGGACAAAGTGGTTGCAAAGGCAGTGACCACATTCAGTTCCTGAAGGAAGTGACCTCACCTCACATCCTTGTTAATGAAACTCTCCTAATTTGGGTACCAGGAAGCCAGGAATCCAGACCCAGTCCAAGCTCCAGTCACAGTGGTCTCACTTGTTTGGATTTACCAAGGACAGAGTCAGTCTTTTGTGGTACCTAGTGATGTGAGGATGGCCAAATTCCAGGAAAGTTCTGAAGACGGGCCCTTCCGGAGAAAGAAGGTAGAGGCTCACTGCTGTCTCCTGACCACTTCACAGAGTTGACCCAGGAGACCAGATCTGAGACAGGACTGGCCATTTCTGGGGAACATAGTATGGCCCTCCAGTCAGAGGACACTCTGGATAGTTTCAGACCTACTTGGGGGAAGGAGGTGACTTTGTGGGTGTTTGAGTGGGATTGTGGTTTTTTCTCATGTTCTGAGAATAGTTAGGAAAGGGGGTTTGTTTGGTTTGGAGTGAACTGTTTCTAGTTAGTCCTTTGACAAGGCGAGTGTTTCTATGTCTGTGTATCCCACTGTGTCCATGGTTGTAGACATTAGAAAAGAGAATGCCTCAATGGGTGTGTTCTGTCAAAGAGAAAACTTCCAAGCATTCATCCTGCCCATTTTATAAATGGACTGTGGCTTGCCTTATCATTGGGCAACACCTACTATTTTCTTACGTTCCAGTATCCTTCCTGAATTCTGGCCACTCTCCAAAATAGGCTCATGGTTTTGTGTACAAGATATGTACCACTTCCAAGCTCTGTGACATGGCCATGTACTGGATAGCTGAAGGGAATGGCAAGAATCTCAGAAAACTCTGATATCAGTGTGACCAGTAAAGTCTCAGTGGAGAAACCCTGCTTTGGGCCTTTTGATTACCTATTGTTATGTTGCCCTGAATATCAGGAATGTCTTTTCCTCAGGCTACTCCTTCCTGAAGCCTGAAGAAAACAGTTTTCACATGGAAATGAATGGGCATTGCCTTTGTGTTTTACAATAAAACCTTCACAGAGATTAGGCTCTAATTAACTTAAAAATACTTTTAAATTGTATCTAAGTGTAAAAAGTAACATGTAACTGTACATATCTTTTTGATAACAAGTCCAATTATACAACACAAATGATACACATAAATCTCCAACATGTTTTTATTTTAAGCCTAGAATTACCATACAACCTTAGAACACCAGCATGATACAATGCTCTTTTGAAGCTTCTACCTTACACACTTGTATACCTGGAAGATATGAACACATTAACACCACAATTACATTGATGTTTTTGTATTAACCAAGTTTAGCTTTTTAAAGAAATAACCTGGCATAATTTTATAAAAACAGTATTGTTTAACCAGCTGTTTAATTTTTTAAGATTACTTGCTCAAAACTTACACATATAACCAACTTACACAAACCTTTTTATTATTTACTTAAACCATTTTAATTACTTAATCATATAGACTCTCTTATCGAGAAACACATTTTCCCTCTATTAAATCTATATCTAGAAACTTTTAGTTTCTCTTTTCCATCTGTGAACCACTTTCTGTTCACATTTTGAAACAATACTTATAAATTTCTGAATTTAAGCAGATTATTTTGTAGACATCAACATTTTATTAGGGCCTGTTTGTACACCTAGAAAACTTATAGGCCTAATTCTAAAGACATCTTTATTTTTATCTGTTTACCCAATTTGAATTGAACCATTTGAATCACGTGAATCCAAGATATTTTTATCAATTTTTAAATATTTTATGAGCCCTCCTCATCTGTCAATTGTCATATCACTGCATGATATATGGACATACACACATACAGACATACCAACATACAACACGTAACACAAGTGTAACACATAACACAATAGTGAAGGCCTTGTAGCTTTTTCAGGTGAAATATCCATTGCAATGTTCAAAAACTCCACAGTTGATCAAAAATAGAACTGATCAGAAAACATTAACCCATCTGCAGGATCAAGATCATGAGCTCAAAAAATAAAAAATACAGAATCTAAGAAAAAGCAAGAGTGCCAAAAAAGATGACTGGCCAGTAGTTAGTAAATACCATATAATGTACTTTTTGTTTGGATCTAGTTTGAGTTCAGGTAAAAAGACACTTTTACTCCTTTTTATCTGTCTCCTGCTGAGTGCTGCAGGATTCTTTTATTTGCATATCAACTTAAGTCCTGGCTGAGGACTTGAAAACTGTAAAGGCTGGAGTTCTGAGCAGAAACCTCATGCCTAAGGCATTTTAGCTATAAGTCATAATTTCCAGGTTTGAATGTTGAAAATTATGATGCAAGTTTAAGATGTAATTCTCAAAATTTTATATCTTTATGTTTTTCTACACTAGAAAATCTTGAGTCCCTTAGCCTCACCACAAAAAACTGAAAATATGATCATTTTTTGATAATATTAAAGCCACCATCATAAGAAGTTTCTCTAGGATCATTAAGCCACTTTCTTTGTTCTGAAGTTTCTAAAGTAGTAGTAAGCTACATTAAATTTCTTGAAAAAAATTTTAAAAACAACCACAGAGTACCATTTGTATCCCAAATTAAGCTTTAAAAATTTCCAAGACTGTTGCTAATTAATGTCATTTCACTAAGCCAGACCAATGTTTTAATTTAGCACGTTTTTAAAAAAATCTTACACATTGAAGGGAACAGATATCATATCATAATTTATTATCTTTGCCCAAGTTAATGCACTGGTATATCTAGTGAAATTTTCTCAGGCTACCTAGTTCAAAATTAAAACTCTTTAATTATTTTTTTATCCGAAGTATTTAAGTTTTCTAGCATCAGCTATCTTAAATCAAACTAAACTCTTGTTTAAACCCAACTTTTATCTGTAAGATAGTGCAATGCTTTAGAAACCCATTCAGATACCAGATTGTTACAATTAAAAATATCATCTTTTAAATACAATTTCAGCCAAGATCATCCCCAAGAAACAATCTAAAATATCAACATATTACTGCATTCATGGTCCCTTTTGTTAAGTAAACAGAGGTGGAGCAATCCTTAAAGTGCAGGTAAGGAATAAGGGAGTTCCCCACAGCAAAATGGCTCTGGCACCTGCTGGGAGTCCCTTAGCCTCACCATTTACTTACAGGATTAGTCCTTCTGGTGGTTTGACCCCAGGCACCAGGCATATTCTATATCTCCCACCTTTTCAGTAGTCAGCTTCCAAAAAATTCATCCTCTGCTTGCAATTGTTTTGAGTGCTAGGCTTCCCCAAGAGGGCAGAGTGTGGTTCATTGAAAGTCCCCACTGGTGTGTCAAAATTTATGACTGAAGGTTTGGTTCCCATCCCCAAAGCCAATTAATAACAATTTAATAATGAGGATAGGGTTTTGAGAAAAGTTTAAGCGAGATATCAATGTTCTTAGACCCCAAGCATTTTCTTCTGCAGTGGGTGTGCTCAAGCCAACTATGGGAAGAAAAGAAATCACTGCTTCCCTAATCTCGCTTAACAAAGAGAAGAAAAGTTTATCAAAGTTCTTTAAAACACAGCTAAGAGAGGTGTAAAAGGTGAGAACAGAAAAGCTGGTGGTTCTATTGACTTTTGGTCCCTCACAGAAGAAGCTTTAGGTTAAATTTTAGCTAAAGTAATTTCCACACATCTAAGGCAGGTTGGAACTCGGGACTCTGCATCGGTCCAAACAATGCCATCACATTTAACAGAAACACAGACAAAAAGACACACAAAGACCATCATGCAGCTCCCGTTTGTTCACAACCCCAACATCAACAATCTTGTGACTCAGGGAGAATGGAGGGAAGAGGGGGAGGAGCAGAAAGTTTGAGTTATAGGATTGTGGGCAAAGGGGTCAGATTGGAGGCAGCGACCAGGAAAGGCTTCAGGGACAGAGGCATGGAATGGCTTTGTCCCATAATGAGAGTTACTCAAACAGAGACAAGGACAAAACAAACGTAACACAAACACGGGCACACAGTTAACGTTTAACACGAGTTCAGAAGTAAAGATTAGAACCCAGTAACTGGCATAACCTGATGAGTTACACCACAAAGACAGACAGTGAATTCAACCTGAGAGAAAAAAGTAGCCAGCAAGACCTGATGGGTTTGCAACAGAGTCACTTAATGAGGGCTCATCTGTCCCTCCTCACCTAATGAGGGCACTTCCATATCTCCTCACCTAATGAGATCACATCTGTCCCTCCCCAAGTCCTTCAAGGTGTCCCTTGCAAGAACGTGGCCAGTGGCTTCAGGACACGTTTGTCCACCACTGCCAGGGGGAACTTACACGCTCTGCTGGCAGCCACTCTGCCAACCCAAACCGAAAACCGAAAAACCAAACCTGAACAAAAAGCTCTGAGCGATCACAAGGAAAAATGGAAAGAGGCGCCTTTCTTACCCTCAGAGGGGTCCGTTGGGATCTCCTTGTTCGGTGCTGCACGATTCCCGGCCAACTCACCAAAATTAAGGGTTCAGCGAATGTCGGAGGAAGAGACCACCAAGAGACCGCGGATCATGCAACAGCAAAAAGCATTTATTGAGTTCCAATCCATCATGCTGGGGCTCCGTGCTCACTCAAGAAGGGAGAGCAGCCCAGAGCCACAAGCAGGAGTTGAGCAGTGCTTAAGTACACTTTTTGGGGAGGGCGGGACTTTACATACATCACAGTCTCTTTTAAAAAATCATCATACACCACGGGAAAATCAAACAACAATTCCAAAGATGATTAGCTCATTCTTTGGTGGGAACAGGTCTGGAAGGAGTGATAGGTCAGTTCTAAAGTGGGGTACACATTGAAACTGATTGGTTTAGGCCCTGTGATGCCTATGTGCCAGGCCACAAAGGGTACTAGGTTATTAAACAATCAGGCAGTCAGGGGAAAATTTACTGGGCAGTCCGGGAATTGTCCTACAAGCTACAGGAATTTCAGGTTTTGTGTATAGCATAGGAACGTAACAATACCTGGTCCTTTACATTTTAACTCAGACCTTGCAGCTTAGAAACTTTGCAACACCCAGTCTTTTAAACTTTAAATTTTACACATTAATTTCAATTTCTTTTACACTTACAGATTACTTCTGGTTCACAACAAGGGTGTCAAAGCCACCCTGACTTTAGGCAAATGAGGGGCAAGGGAGCTTATTTTGGACACTGTTTTTGGCTGTGCCCCTCATGGCAACCTCCAGCCAGATGTTATGATGAGTGTCTTTATGGAAGAAGATGAGTGCCATGTAGGAGTCTTGTGGTTTTAATTGTGGTCATTTGTGTGGCGGTTGAAAGAGATGACTGGGTCCACATGGGCTTGAACTCTGCTGTGATTCCTCTTAGAGACTGAGTTCTGGAACTGACCTCAGAAAAGTATTGCCATGAATTGTGTTGGGAAAACAGGAGGCCATGCATGAGCATCGCCCTTGGAAACTGAGATATAGGCCCAAGATGGCTTTCCACAGAGCACTGAGTATCTCAGCCAGGATATCACATTATTTTTTTTGTGAAAGACTTGGCAGCCATAGTTGAGAGTCAAAACACACATGAACCTCACATTCAAGACCTCAATGGGCCTGGCTTCATGTGACCTTTTGGCCACTCTTTGGGAAGCCTTGCCTTAAAGAGTTCTGCAGAGCTTTCATTGAAATCAGCTTCCTCACCATGTAATGGTTCCTGAATGAATTGATACCCACAGTGCCTCCAACTTCATCCTTGAAAAATGGCTAGATAAATACCATGAATTTTTTTGAAATTTTCATGACCAGGTGGCCCTGGAGAACCTTTGGATGTTCTACTGCTGATCATGAGTGTACCAGACAGTGCCTTGATTGACTGGGTTTCATGAAAATGTTGTAGAACAGAGATGCTAGTGAGTTGGAGCCTCCTGAGTAGTGGGTGTAGAGCAGTGGACTATAGGTTTCTGAATAAATACCTGTGGTTTTACCACGTGGATCTGCCATTGGCTTCAAAAGACTTGTGACTGACATGGTGCAGGCCACAGATCCTTATATGTATAGGCATCTTGTTATATTGAGAGGTTTGAGGGCAATGTTCAGAATCCGGTTGCTATAGTCAAGGGGGAAAACTATGTGGGATAGACCCCTGTTTTGAACATTCTCCTGGAGACCCTGACCAACCACACGTGACAGAACTCCCTCCAGCACTGTGTCCTTGTTGAACTACTTGTATTTCATTAAGCCAATACCAAACTCCCAGTGCCACAGTAAGAAACACCACGAAAATGCAGGATGATGACCAAATGGTTTCACAGACCACAAGGGGAGACACTTAACTACCATTGACCACAGTTTACCTACAAAGGGAGAATTCAGAACTCCTTCCTCATGTTCATTAGAAAATAAGGAACCATTTTCTCCAGGTCACAAGATGCAGATCCAGATTTGATGGTGTCACTACAAAAGAAGCTAAATCTTCTGACAACTGCATATATTTCATGTGCCCAACCTCAGAGGAAGTTTCTCAAGAAGTCTTTAGGCCAGCAGAGCTCCATGTTTGTGCAGTTTTTAACCTCTCCCTTACTTTTGGAAACTGTTCTAACACATCGAATGTTGTGAAATCCTGAGCATTTTCAGTTCCACATATGTAATCACAGGTTTTCGAACTCCTCACCACTAATTGGGTCTCACTTGGAGTGAAGTTAATGTCAAGGAATTGTTCTGGATGAGAGTGGCAAGATTTTTGTGTAGCACATACTTGCATACACATTAGATTCATTTTCCTATTTTCCATTTTAAATACTGATCCCTGACACCAACACATACCCGACTAGAATCTGAAAACTAATCCTAATATGATGGATAAAAAGAAACCTAACCGAAAAGAAATACAGGCCTTCCATAGGAGGCATGGTGTATACTTTGATTTGCCTTCTGCTTAATCAAGGGTATGTGTTATAAATCTTGTCAAATTTTCTTTGTAATATTTCTCCATGACATATATATATATATTTTTTTTTTCTCAAAACATGAAACATATGTGTATTATTAAACACTCCCTAAATTCATTCATGTTCCTGTATGTGGATTTATTATCAACTTTTCACAAGATTATTCTCAGAAATATTCAACCACCTGAAATACATATTTCTTTCCTAGTACTGAAAACTAACTTCAATGAATGGTGCTTACAAATCCTAATATTTCTACAGTAACTGACCCAGTTTAACATCAATGCAAGTAGATTCCTATGGGACATGATGTGTATTTTGAAGTTCATTTTTATTCAACACTGGCACATTACTATTTCTTCAGTTTATGGAAATCATAGGATATATCTTACATCCACAAGTACACAAATTTATAGACATTTGGCTCAATATCAATCACTTTCTTTTTGAGAACACATATATTACTCCATGTTTCTTTATGGTCTATTCACTAGACTTCTTTCTAAACACATTATTTTCGATTCCATAATCATTTTTGAAGCAAAACTCACACTCTTCATGATAAACCATAACCCTAATATTACCATTAGATATATAACTGGTTGGAATGAATGTATGTATATCAATATAAGATTTGCTATATATTTTCAGATATCAATTCAATCCATTATTTAAAGTTGGAAATAGTTATATAATTTATTCACAATATTGTCTATTCATGCATCATCTCTAGATTCATCAACACAGGTTACAACAATTTGTATCCTCAGTACTAATTTATAAGTTTTCAAAATTTTGCTCCCCAAAATGGTGGAAGAAATACTCATGTCACCTGATGTACATATACATTTTATCACAGTAATATAATGGACACAGTATTGATAAATAAGAATGATACCCTTTTACTTAAATATGTTTATTTGATTTTCACTGTAAGATGTTAATTCTGGAAGACTTGAGAATTAAGAAAGATTTTGTCTATATTATTTCAAACAGGCTAATCAAAGTACTTTTAAATATATATATATATATATATATATATATATATATATATATATATATAACATATGTAATACATATGCATGAATATAGATAATATGTATAATTAATGTATTGTAATATATCTATCAGGTGATTATAATTTTTGAATTTTCTCAAGAAAAAAGAATGACTATAAAAAACTGTCTTAAATGTAAATTTCATAGCATACTACTGTTTGTAATGACATGAGAGAAAAATACATATGGAGGGATAATGAAAAAGGAAGAGAAAGAAGGAAGAAAATGAGGAAGAAAGTGAGAAAAGAAGAGGGAGAGGGGTGTTTTAATGATAAGATAAAAGTGGAGGGGCTGGGTTTGTGGCTCAGTGGTATCATGCTTGTCTACCATTTGTGAGGCACTGGGTTATATTCTCAGCACCAGATACAAATAAATAAAATGAAGGTCTATCACAAACTGAAAAAATAAAAAATGAAAAACTAGAAATATTACCATAATTCCAAGGTTTTATGAATGTTAAATAAAAAAAAATGTTATATAGCCTTATGTAATTTCTACACTCCCCATAGTAGTCATTTAATGTTAGATAATTAATGCTATAACTGAAAATCCATTGCTCTTCCCTCTACCTTCTGTGGCATGCTAGTGCTAAAATAAATTGTATTATAACACCAAAAAAAATTCTAATATTTCTACAGTAACTGACCCAGTTTAACATCAATGCAAGAATATTCCTATGGGATATAATGTGTATTTTGACGTTCATTTTTATTCAACACTGGTATATTACTATTTCTCCAGTTTATGCACATAATAGGATGCATATTTCATCCACAATATAGATAATTTATAATTTTTTACTTTCAATCACTTCCTGCTACAGAACACATGTATTCCTCCATGTTTCTTGACTGCTCTTTTCATGAGACTTTTTTCCAAACACATTATTTTCGATTTCCATTATCACTTTTGAAGCAAAACTCACACACCCGTCATGATAAACCATAACCCTAATATTACCATTACATGTATAAGTGGTGGGAAAGAATGATTGTATATCAATATAAGATTTCTTACTTAGTTAAAGGTATCCATTCAATCCATTATTTAAAGTGGAACCAGTTATATTATTTGGTCACAGTATGGTCTATTCATGCATTACCTCTATATTGATAGACACAGGGTACACCTCTTTGTACACCCAATACTAATTTATACGTCTTCAAAATATTGCTCCCAGAAATGGTGGAAGAAATACTCATGTCAACTGATTCTACATATGCATGTTATCATAGTAATATTCAGGACACAAAATGCAAAAGTCACACGTATGATTGTACCAAAGCCTAAAAGGGAACTGAACATGGATTACTAAAAACATCCATGTCCAGGTTGCCTAATGCTCTCAAATGTCAATCCTATTGGTGACTACATATTTGTTTCTTCCTAAGATTATATATTCAATCTCAAAACTGCTGAAAATGTCTATTTTTTTTACTCACTTTATACTTTGCCTGATTTCCTAATGTCTCTATTGATATCTGCTTTCCTACATATTTTCCCCAGTTCAACATTGTGACTGACCCTTCAAATGTGCTGACATTGACATTCACTCTCTAACCGAAACCCTATTGCTAATGAACTTTGGTCCAAATCCTATACTCACTCTTCTTCCAAAGCATACTGACTATCTTCCTGATTCTATCGACTATCCCTTTTTGAGTGGATGTTCTCTTCTACATTCAATCATCTAAGGTACAATGTCATATGCCATTGTTTATCGATTTATCTGAGATATGTATGCAGAACGTAATTCAATGCTATGTATCCCAATCAATTGCCCAATGCACTTCTGAGCTTCAAATCTTACTTAGATTTCTGTTTTTATACTTATATTTCACCTATATATCCATGTTAAGTAAAATGAATATTTTTGGATCTGTAGATGATATATATTTCATCATGAATTTTCTACTCACCTGATATACATATATATTTATCTCAGTAATATTCCAGACACAAAATACAAGGGTCACACTTATGATTGTACCAAAGCCTAAATTGAATGTGACCATGTATTACTAACATCATCCATGTCCTTGTTCCCTAACACTCTCAAATATCATTGCTATTGGTGACTACATATTTGTTTCTTCCTAACATTATATATTCAACCTCAACCCTGTTAAAAATGTATTTTCCTATCACACACTTTGAACTTTGCCTGATTTCCTAATGTCTCTATTGATAAATGCTTTCCTACACCTTTTCTCCAGTTCATCATTGTGAATGACTCTTCACATGTGCTGACATTGACATTCACTCTCTCACTGAATCCCTATTGCTAAAGAACTTTTGGTCCAAATGCTTTACTCAGTCTTCTTTTGAAACCTACCAACTATCTTCCTTATCCTACCAACTATCCCAGTTTGAGTGGATGTTCTCTTCTATATTCAATGATCCAATGTACAAGGTCCTATTACCATGATTATCTATTTAACTGAAACATCTGTGCAGAATGTAATTCAAAGCTATGTATACCAATCAAGTGCCCAATGACCTTCTGGGCTTCCAATCGTTCCTAGATTTCTGTTTTCATACTTATATTTCACCTCTATAGTCTTATAAATATCGCAGGTTCCCAATAACATTATTCATACAGCAGAACAATTCCTAACCCAAATCGAACATGTTATTAACCCTAACCATACACTGTTCCCTCAATCTAACTTTACAGAAGAGCAGGGAAAGAGTTGGTCTTACAATACAGGAATTTAGGGGATCTTCCACCTGCTGAGAACCTCAAACGTCCATGCAGAAATGATCCCTGTAGAAGATGTAGGCAGCTATGAAAGACCTGAGAGAGTAAGAGTCACCTTCCATGGCCAACGACCTGGTCAGGATGAAGGGATGTGTCTGAATCTGCCTCTCTCTTCTTAGTGTAGAGAAGATGGACCAAAACAGGCCAGTGTGGAGAGCTGTTCTGGAGTGCCTATGGATGATATACCATTCTAACTTGTGAAAGTGTCACAGGAACTAGGGGCAGCCTCCATCTAATGGGGCCTTTGGAAGCAACTATTAGGACAATGTGTTTGCCAAGGCAGTGACCTCATTCAGTTCCTGAAGGAAGTGACCTCACATCATTTCCTTGGTGTTCGAAATCTCTGAATATGTGGTCCAGGAAGCCAGGCACCCAGAGCCAGTCCCAGTCCCAGTCCCAGTGATCTCACTTGTTTGGATTTACCAAGGACAGAGTCAGTCTTTCTTGGTACCTACTGATGTGAGGATGGCCAAATGCGAGTAAAGCTCTGAAGAGGGCCCTTTCCTGAGAAACCAGGTTGTGGCTCACCGCTGGCTCCTGTCAACATCACAGAGTTGGACAAGGAGAACAGATCTGAGACAGAACAGGCCATTTCATGGAAACATAGTATGGCCCACCAGTCAGAGGACACTCCGGATAGTCACAGACCTACTTGGGGGAAGGAGGTGCATTTGTGGGTGTGGATGTGGGTTTGTGGTTTTGTCTCATGTTCTGAGAATAGGTAAGAAAGGCAGTTTGTTTGGTTTGGAGTTAATTGATTCTAGTAAGTCGTTTGAAAAGGCAAGTGTTTCTAGGTCTGTGTATCCCACTGTGTCAGGGGTTGTAGACATTAGAAAAGAGAATGCTTCAATGGATGTGTCCTGTCTAGTAGAAAGCTTCCCCGGATTCATACTTCCCATTTATGAATGGACTGTGGCTTGCATTATCGATGGGCAACCCCTGATATCTTCCTAAGTTCCTGTTTTCTTTCTGATTTCTGGCCACTTTCCAGAATAGGCTCATGGTTTTGTGTCCAAGATGTGTACCACCACCAAGCGCTGTGACATGGCCATGTACTGGATAGCTGAAGGGAATGGCAAGCATCTCAGAAAACTTAGATATCAGTGTGATCAGGAAAGTCTCAGTGGAGAAATACTGCTTTGGTACCTATTGTTCTGTTGCCCTCAATGTCAGGAAGCTTTTTGCCTCTGGCCACCCCTTTGGGAAGCCTAAAGAAAACAGTTTTCAAATGGAAATCAATGGGGATCACCTGTGACTCTTTGCTTAATTGCATTGGAAAGGGATATGTCTGAATCAGGCTCTAGGTCCTGTGTTAGGCTTTGGCTTAGATTCTCAGCACATGATGGATGTAAAGAAAATCCCATGTTTGCATCCAAAACTAAATTGGCCAAAAGAGCAGTCATTATGGAAGAAGTCTCTCGCCTTCCCCTGTAAGGTTCCTTACCTCCTTCAAGTGAGAATAGGAACCTTTGGATTAAATGAGTTCTTCAAAGCCCTTTAGAGGCTATCCCATAGGTGCTTGGGTTTTCTCCAGAATCCAAATCACATAAAGAATCTATACCTGACAGTCAGTAGGCCTCAAAATGAATGAGCAAAACAATATTAACAGCAGGCCTATTTGCTCACTCCTGGTTCCCCGGACGAATGTCCAGGCCACCCTGACTTTAGGCAAATGAGGGGCAATGGAGGTTATTTTGGACACTGTCTTGGGCTGTGCCCCTCATGGAAACCTCAAGCCAGAGGTAATGATGAGTGTCCATATGGAAGAAGATGAGGGCCATGTGGGAGTGTTTTGGTTTTAATTGTGGTCATGTGTGGGCGTTGGAAGGGATGACTGGGTCCACCTTGGCTTGAACTCTGTTGTGATTCCCCTTAGAGACTGAGTTGTGGACCTCACCTCAGAGAAGTATTGCCATGAATGGTGTTGGGATTTTAGGAGGATTCACATGAGAGTCACCCTTGGAAAATGAGATCTAGGCCCAGGGTGGCTGTTCACAGAGCACTGGGAATCTCAGCCAGGTTACCACATGATTTTATTCTGAAAGACTTGGCACCCATATATGAGAGTCAAAACACACATGGATGTCACAATGTAGATCCTAATGGGCCTGGATTCATGTGATCATTTGGCCACTGTTTGGGAAGCCTTGCCTGTGAGACTTCTCCAGAGATTTCATTGAAATGAGCTTCCTAACCATGTAATAGTTCCAGAATGAAATGAAACACACAGTGCCTCCAACTTCAACCTTGAAAAATGGCTAGATAAATACCAAGAAATTTTGAAACTTCCCATGACCAGGTGGCACTGGAGAATCTTTGGATATCCTGTGGCTGATCATGAGATTACAAGACAGTGCTTTGATTGACTGGTTTTCATGAAAATGGTTCAGAACAGAGATACCAGGAAGTTGGAGCCTGCTGAGGAGTGGGCCTACAGCAGTGGTGGGCAGGTGTGTAATAAAACAACTGTGGTGGGGCCATGTGGATCTTCCATTGGCTTCCAAATGGCTTGTGACTGACATGGTGCAGCCAGCAGACCCTTGTATGTAAAGGCATCTTGTCATATGGACAGGATTCAGGGCAATGTTTAGAATCAGGTTGCTATGTTCAAGGGGGAAAGTCATGTGGGATATAAGCCTGGTTGGTGCATTCTCCTGCAGACCCTGACCTAACAAAAGTGACTGAACTCACTCACGCACCGGGTAACTGTTGAATTCTTTGTATATCATGAAGCAAATACCAAAATCCCAGTGCAACAGCAAGAAACACCACGAAAAGTGGAGGATGACCAAATGGCCTCACAGTCCACATGTGGATACACTTATCCCCCAGTTGCATTAGTTTACCTACAAAAGAGAATTCAGCACTGCTGCCACATATTCAGTGGAAAATAAGAAACCATGTCCTCCAGGTAACATAGATGCAGACACAGCTTTGATTGTCTCACTACAATGGAAGCTAAATCTCCCGACAACAACATATATTTCAAGTGCCCAAACTCAGAGTCAGTTTCTCAAGAAGGATTTAGGGAACCAGAGCTCCATGTTTGTGGACTGTTTTCCCTGTCCCTTACTTTTGAAATCTCCTCTACCGTCTTCAAGGTTGTGAACTCCTGAGCACATTCCATTCCAGATATTTTTTCACAGATTTTCTAACTCTTCTCCTCTAATTGTGCCTTAGTCTCGGTGATTGTAATGTCAAGGCATCCCTTTCTCTGTGGCCTATTCAGCACATATATTTTTACATGCAATTATAGAATCTTACCTGATACCACACGTACATTCTTGTGAGGTGACTGACTTGGCAGATACAAATTGTAAGAGATCACTCCTCCTAAACGCTGTTGGAACTGAAAATTCAATCTATGAGTGAGCTTCCTTGTTGAACAACATTATACATAAATCTATATTCAATAAAATAAATATATTTGGATCTGTAGATGACATATATTTCATGGTGAATTTCAATTGGAATATATTATGCTATTTTTAATGTCTGTGTGTTTGTGTATGTATATATATATATATATATATACACACACTCTCCAGATTTTTCAAAATATGAAATATATATCTTGTTATACACTCCCTAAACTCATTCTAATTCAAGTATGTATATTTATAATCAAAATTTCACAAGAGTATTCTCAAAATTATTCATTCACCTGAAATACATATTTGTTTCCTAGTACTGAAAACTATCTTCAGTGAATGGTGCATACAAATCCTAATATTTCCACAGTAACTGAACCAGTTTAACATCAATGCAAGTAGATGCCTATGGGACATGTTGTGCATTTTGACATTTATTTTATTCAACACTGGTACATTACTATTTCTTCAGTTTATGCTCATCATAGCAAATATATTTCATCCAAAACTTTGCAAATTTATAGGCATTTTGTTCACTTTCAATCACATTATTCTACAGAACACGTGTGTTCCTCCATGTTTTTGATGGGTCTTTTCATGAGACTTCTTTCCAAACACATTATTTTCGATTTCCATGATCACTTTTGAAGCAAAACTCAAAGACACTTCGTGATAAACCATAACCCTAATATTACCATTAGATGTATTGCTGGTCAGAATGAATGATGGTATATCGATATAAGATTTCTTATATATTTTCAGATATCAATTCAATCTATTATTTAAAGTGGGACCAGTTATATTATTTATTCACAATGTGGTCTATTCATGCACTATCTCTATATTCATAGACACAGTGTATACCTCTTTGTACCACCAATACTAATTTATAGGACTTCAAAACATTGCTCCCAGAAATGCTGGAAGAAATACTCATGTCACACGATCTACATATACATTTTATCACAGTAATATTCTGGACACAAAATGCAAAGGTCACACTTATGATTGTACCAAAGCCTAAAAGGAAAGTGAACAGGGATTACTAAAAACATCCATGTCCACATTGCCTAATACTCTCAAATGTCAATCCTATTGTTGACTACATATTTGTTTCTTCCTAAGATTATATAGTCAAACTCAACCCTGTTCAAAATGTCTAATCCTATCACTCACTTTATACTTTCCCTGATTTTGTAATGTCTCTGTTATTATCTGATTTCCTACATATTTTCCAAAGTTCATCGTTGTGACTGAATCTTCATATGTGCTGACATTTACCTTCACCCTCTAACAGAAACCCTATTGCTAAAGAAGTTTTTTTTTTCCAAATCCTATACTCACTCTCCTTCCAAAACCTACCAACTATCTTCCTAATCTTACATACTATCCCATTTTTACTCGATGTTCTCTTCCACATTCAATCATTCAATGTACAAGGTCCTATGCCATTGTATATGGATTTATCTGAGACATCTGTGCAGAAAGTAAGTCAACACTAAGTATCCCAATGAAGGGCCCAATGCCCTTCAGGGCTTCAAGTCTTAGATTTCTGTTTTCATACATATATTTCACCTACATATTCTTATAAATATTGTAGGTTCCCAATAACATTATTCATCGAGCAGAATAGTTCCTAACACAGATTGAACATGTTATTAACCCTAACCATACACTCTTCCCTCAATCTAACTTTACAGAAGAGCAGGGACAGAGTTGGTCTTACAAGACAGAATTAAGGGATCTTTCACCTGCTGAGAACCTCAAAGGTCATTAAAGAAATGATCCCTGGAGAAGATGTAGGCAGCTATTAAGGACCTCAGAGAGCAAAAGTCATCTTCCATGGCAAACAACCTGGTCAGGATGAAGGGTTGTGTCGGAATCAGCCTCTCTCTTCTTAATGTAAAGAAGATGCAGCAAACCAGGCCTGTGTGGAGAGCTGTTCCTGGGTGCCTATGGTTGTATACCATTCTAACTTGTGAAAATGTCAGAGTAAGTAGGTGCAGCCTCCATCTCATGGGACCCTTGGAAGCAACTGTTAGGACAAAGTGGTTGCCAAGGTAGGGACCTCATTCAGTTCCTGAAGGAAGTGACCTCACCTCACTTCCTTGGTGATGGCATTCTCTGAACTTGGGATCCAGGTAGCCAGGCATCCAGAGCCAGTCCCAGTCCCAGTCCCAGTGGTCAAAATTTTTCGGATTTACCAAAGACAGAGTCAGTCTTTCTTGGTACCTACTTATGTGAGGATGGCCAAATGCCAGGAAGGTCTGAAGAGGGGCCTTTCCTGAGAAAGCAGATAGTGGCTCACCACTGGCTCCTTACAGCTTCACAAAGTTTGCCAAAGAGACTAGATCTGAGACAGGACAGCCCATTATGAGGGAATTTATTATGGCCCACTATCAAACGACACTCCATATTGTCACAGACGTACTTGGGCGTCTGTGTGGGTGTGGGTGTGGGTATTTGTTTGTTGTTTTGTCTCATGTTCTGAGAATAGGTAAGAAAGTCGGTTTTTTTGGTTTGGTGTGAACCGATTCTAGTAAGTCGTTTGACAAGGCTAGTCTTTCTATGTCTGTGTATCCCACCGTGTCCATGGTTGTAGACAATAGATAAGAGAATGCATAAATACATGTGTCCTTTCTAGTAGAAATCTTCCCAGCATTCATTCTGCCCAATTTATGAATTGTCTGCGGCTTGCCTAATGGATGGGCAACACCTAATATCTTCTTAAGTTCCTGTTCTCTACCTGAATTATGGGCAATCTCCAGAATACGCTCATGGTATTGTGTCCAAGATATGTACCACCTCCACGCTCTGTGATACGGCCATGCACTAGAGAGCTGAAGGAAATGATGAGCATCTCAGAAAACTCAGATATCAGTGTGACCAGGAAAGTCTCAGTGGAGAAACCCCGCTTTGGGCCTTTTGCTTACATATCCTTCTGTTGCCCTGAATGTCAGGAAGGTCTTTGCCTCAGGCTACGCCTTTTTGAAGCCTGAAGAAAACAGTTTTCAAATGGAAATGTATGGACATTACCTGTGGCTCTTTCTTAATTGCTTTGGAAAGGGATGTGTCTGAATCAGCCTCTTGGCCCTGTGTGAGGCTGTGGCTTAGATTCTCAGCACCTGATGGATCTAAAGAAAAATCCCATGTGTGCATCCAAATCAAAAAGCCAAAAGAGCAGTAATTTTGGATGAAGTCTCTCACCTTCCTCTGTAAGGTTTCTGACTTCCATCATTGAGAATACAGATCCTTTGCATCAAATGAGTTCTTCAAAGCCCTGCAGACACTAGACCATAGGTTCTTGGGTTTTCTCATGACTCCAATTAACATAAAGAATCTAAACCCCACAGTCAGTAGGCCTCAAAATCGAGAATAAGAGCAATATTAACGGCAGGCCTCTTTGAACACTCCTGGTTCACAGGAAGGATGTCCCGGCCACACTGACTTTAGGCAAATGGATGCAAGGGAGCTTATTTTGGACACTGTCTTGGGCTGTGCCCCTCATGGAAACCTCCAGCCAGAGGTTATGATGAGTGTCTATATGGAAGAAAATGAGGGCCATTTGGGAGTGTCTTGACTTTAATTGCGGTCATTTGTGTGGCGCTTGGAATAGATGACTGGGTCCACCTGGGCTTGAACACTGGTGTGATTCTCCTTAGAGACTGAGTTCTGGAACTTACCTCAAAGAAGTATTGCCTTGTATTCTGTTGGGATTTTAGGAGGCCACACATGAGAGTCGCCCTTGGAAAGTGAGATCTGGGCCCAGGTTGGCTTTCCACAGAGCACTGGGAATCTCGGGAAGGATATCACATGATTTTATTCTTAAAGACTTGGCAGCCATAGTTGCAAGTCAAAACACACATGGACCTCAAATTTTAGACCTCAGTAGGTCTGGCTTCATGGGACCTTTTGGCCTGTCTTTGGGAAGCCTTGCGTGTGATAGTTCTCCAGAGCTTTCATTGAAATGAGCTTCCTCTCCATTTAATCGTTCCTGAATGAATTGAAACCCACAGTGCCTCCAAGTTCACCCTTGAAAAATGGCTAGATAAACACCTTTAAATTTTTGACATTCCCATGACCAGGTGGCCATGGAGAACCTTTGAATATCCTATTGATGACCATCAGTGTTCCAGACAGTGCCTTGATTGATTGGATTTCATGAAAATGGTGTAGAACAGAGATGCCAGTAATTTGGAGCCTGCTGAGTAGTCGGCCTAGAGCAGTGGTGTGCAGGTGTGTGTTAAAACATCTGTGGTCGGGTCATCTGCATCTGCCCTTCGCTTCCAAATGGTTTGTGACTGACATGCTACAAGCCACAGACCCTTGTATGTAAAGGCATCTTGTTATATGGAGAGGATTCAGGGCAATGTTTACAATCAGATTGCTATGGTCAAGGGGGCAAGCTATGTGGGATAGAAGCCTTGTTGGTGCATTCTCCTGCAGACCCTTACCCAGCACACGTGACAGAACTCCCTGCATCACTGTGTCCCAGTTGAACTTCTTGTATTTCGTGAAGCAAATATCAAACTCCCAGTGCAGCTGCAAGAAACACCACAAAAATTGGAGGATGACCAATGGCTTCACATTCCTCACTGGGAGACACTTAGCCACCAGTGGCCACAGTTTACCTACAAAGAGAGAATTCAGCACTGCTGCCTCATGTTCATTGGAAAAAAAGAAACAATGTCCTCTAGGTCACATAGATTCTGACCCAGCTTTGATCGTCTCATTACAAAGGAAGCTAAAGCTCCTAAAAACAACCTCAGATGATGTTTCTCAAGAAATCTTTAGGGCAGCAGAGCTCCATGTTTGTGGAGTTTTTACCCTGTCCCTTACTTTTGGAAACTCCTATACCACCTCCAAGGTTGTGAACTCCTGAGCATTTTCTATTCCAGATGTGTATTCACAGATTTTCTAACTCTGCTCCTCTAATTGTGTCTTACTTGGGATGAAGGTAATGTCAAGGCATTGTTTTGAATACACATTGGATTCTTTTTCCAATTTTCCATTCGAAATACTGAATCCCTGACTGTCAGCGGTAGAAGGAATTCACCTTAAAGAATAGCCTGACACTTACAAGAAACAGCCCCCATGGAGACATCCTGTCTGGGAGACATCCTGTAGCCAACTGTGTCCCTGAGACATCCTGTTGCCATCTGTCTTCCTGAAACATCCTGAGTTTATCTCACCTTGTGAAGACATCCAGAAACTTCGGATAAGAGAGCTTTCCCATCTCCAGCATATAAATGCCCCTGTGTGAAAAATAAAAGTTTGCAGCTTGATCAGAACTCCTGTCATGCTGTTATCTCTCGTGTCTCTTTTCCCTTCATTCCTCCGCATCTAGGTTGGCTGCCCCTGTTGATGTGTCTTTCCAGCAGGGACTACTGGCACCCACTGACTGGGGCTCGAGCCTTTGACTCATTGGGAACCCCATCCTCCTGGAAGACTTCATCAAGTGGAGCTTGCGATTGCCTCAGCAGACACCACCAAGAGACAGATCCAGGAGGAGAGTGGGGATGACGCACGGTGAGTGACCCACCATGGGACAAGCAGTTTCGCCACATGATTTGTTTTTGTCAGGCCTCAAGGAGTCCTTCAAGACATGGGGGTGCATGTTAAGAAAAAGGACTTAAATTTTTTTTTCTAATACATAGGAGAATTGTGTCCATGGTTTCACCTTGAAGTGACCATTGATGGTAAAAGATGGCTTAGAGTAAGAGACTGTTTAAAACATTATTATTAAACCTTTGGACCAGAAAAAGTGCCAGTTCCCACATTTTCTTACTGGAACTTAATTAATGAAATTCTTAAAAGTTCACCCTTTGACAATGGTACCTTACAACTTGTCAGGATTGGAGAAGAGACTATGCAAAACACCTCTCGTCTCCCCAAGGCATGCCCATCAGTTAGTATAGACATTGACCCTTCTCAGTCTCCCCAGGACCCTGGGAACCTTCCTGGTCTCCCTCAAAATACCACCCTAATGAATAAGGCTCTAATAGTTACCAGACGCCTTTATCGAGTTTTAAATCCCAGAGACACATTGACCCCTGGGACAGAGGCTACCTTGGAGAAGGAATCAGCAAGCTACCATTCAGAAGATGCGCCACCTCTCAGGACCCTGCCACAGCCTATAGGACTTACACATCTACCTACCTCCTATATCCCTCCTGCCTTTTGTGCTCCAGCCCTTCAGGAGCAAAATGCCACTAAGATATTTTTTTCCCCACTTCCCTTGCCTAGCCTGGCTCCCTTGTGAGAGTCTCTCCAACATAGACGGGAACAGATCAAACTTTTAAAAGAATTAAGATCCCTTGACTCTGAGCTCTGTTCATTAGCCTTAGGCATGGAGTCAATGAAAGCTGGCCCACGGTGGTCTAATACAAAGGCTAAGCCACTCCATCAGCCTGTTCTCGCCTTCCCAGTCACCCGCAGTCAGATAGATATGCCTGCAAAGGCTGAGGTCAAAGACTTAGAGGAGGATCAAGAGGAGGAAGCGGGGGAAATGGATCAAGGAGATCAGGACTCAGAGGATGAAGAGTTCACCCCTAGGCAGGAAGGAACCCAGAGTGTCTACAAAAAATTAAGCCTGCGTTTTCTTGAAAAACATAAAAAGACTTGTGCTTACAATGGCCCCACTGTGCCCTACACGTTGACTTTATTAGAAAGCCACAGCGCACAATGGCTTACTCCCAATGATTGGAAATTTTTAGACCGAGCTACCCTCAGTGCCGGATATTTCCTGTTATGGAATGCAGATTTCAAGGAGCACTGTCAGGAAACTGCTCAAAAAAAATTAACTAAGGCCTCCTATAAATCCTGAACTTATGTTAAGCTAGTGGGCTATGAGCCATTTGACACTAAAACTAAATAGGCACGTTTCCCTGCTGGACTTTTGGCGCAGATTCAGATGGCTGGCTTACATGCTTGGAGATGCCTCCCTCAAATGGGCTCGGCTACCACTTCTTTGGCAAAAAATTGACAAGGACCCAACGACCCTTATAGAAACTTTGTTCCCCGGCTTAACCTAGCTGCAGATTGCTTGCTTGGACCAAGCGAAAGCGAAAGAACTTTTGTAAAACATCTTGCCTTTGAAAACGCCAACCCGGCATGTCAGGATGTTCTTCGACCACATAAGGAAAAAGGGAAACTTTCTGACTTTATTAGACTCTGTGCAGGGGTGGGTGCAGCCCATGCCATGGGTCTCGCCCTACGTGCCCCCTTTACCAAGGCCTTTCACAATCCTGGCTCATGTACTTGCTTTTCTTGTGAACAACCTTGCCATTTTGCACGCAAGTGTCCGAAAGGCAAACAAAGCCTAGGAATATCGTCTCCTCAAACTGGGGCTAAATCGCCCCCAGCTACCCTTTGTTCTAGATGTGGTAAATGTCATCACTGGGCCAGTAAGTGTAGATCTAAGACAAATGGCCTCAGACAGTCTATTTCTTCCTGCTTCTCAGGAAACTCCCTGCGGGGCCAGCCCCTGGCCACAACCTCCCCCAGGACAAAACCAGGGGCAATAAGGTTTGTTCCCTCCCAAACTCCAAACCTACCACAAAATTCTTCCCCACAATTGCCTCCCTCCAACTAGCCACCCCAGGCAGCGCAGGATTAGACCTCTGTGCTACCACCGATACAATATTAGACTCAATGCAAGGGCACCAGATAATACCCCCTAGAATTATGGGTCCCCCTTCATCTCATACGAGTGCCCTTATTCTTGGAAGAGCCTCTGCTACATTAAATGGTGTTCAGGTCTTCCCTGGCATTAATGATAATGATTTCACTGGAGAAATAAAAATACTGGCAACAGCTATTAATGGAGTTCCGGCCATCCCAGCAGGAACAAGACTTGCACAATTAACATTCCTTCCCTTGGATTCAGGAGGCACTTCCACTGCCCAAACCTACAATGGGGGACAGCCTCCCTCGGCTCCTCTGATGTATATTGGGTTCAGCCCATTTCTCACAATAGACCCACCCTTACCTTACTTATTGAAGGAAAGGAATTCCAAGGAATTCTAGATACTGGAGCTGATGCCACAATTATTTCTCACAAATACTGGCCATCAGGTTGGCCCATCACCCCATCCTTGAATGATCTAAAAGGGTTAAGAGTCAAAAAATTTCCATGTCAGTTCTAGGGCTTTTAGCTGGACTGATAAAGAGGGTAATAAGGTGACTGTCACTCTTTTCATTGTTCCTGACCTCCCTGTTAACCTATGGGGCCGAGATATTTTGAGTCAAATGGAAGTTATTCTTGCCAGTCCCAATTCCATGGTGACTCATCAAATGCTTTGTATGAATTTTGTCCCTGGTACAGGCCTTGTGAGACTGAGACAAGGACTGGTGGGGACTATAAAACCCATAAAAAAAACAAATACATATGGACTTGGGTATTCTGATTTTTAGTGTCGGTTCCTGACCCTCCTGTACCCCATGCAGCTAAAATTATTTTGGAGACTCAGACTCTTGTGTGGGTGGATCAGTGGCCCCTTACCCCCCAGAAAAATTGGAGGCTGCCTCCATGTTAGTGCAGGAACAGCTGGCAGGTGGCCATGTAGAGCCCTCAACCTCACCATGGAATACTCCTATTGTTATCAAGAAAAAATCAGGCAAGTGGCGTCTTTTACAATATTTGTGTGCAGTTAATAAAGTTATGTGCCTGATGGGAGCACTACTGCCTGGAATTTCCACACCAGTGGCTATTCCCAAAAACTATTGTAAAATGGTTATTGACTTAAAAGTTTGTTTTTTTACCATTCCTTTACATCCCGAGGATAGACCCTATTTTGCCTTTAGTCTCCCTTGCATTAATTTCCACGGCCCTATGCAGAGATTTCAATGGAAGGTTCTTCCCCAAGGTATGGCCAACAGCTCTAGTCTTTGCTAAAAATAAGCTGTTCAAGCAGTAGACCCTGTGAGAGAGTGATGACCACAATTTTATGTTTTACATAATATGGATGATTCTTTAATTGCTGCACCTAATTACCATGACCTTAATAATTGTTACTTGGACCTTTAGAAAACACTCACTACCTTGAGACTACAGATAGCTCCTGATAAGGTTTAAACACAGGACCCTTATACCTATTTGGGCCTTAAACTTCAAGATAATCAGATCCAAATTCCTAAAATACAACTACGTGTGGACCATCTTCACACCCTTAATGATTCTCAAAAATTACTGGGAGATATTCAATGGCTAAGAACATATTTAAAATTACCCACTTGTGTACTTTTGCCCATTAATGATATTTTGAGAGGTGATTCCTACCCCCTTCCCCTCAAAAGCTTACTCCCGAGGCATGACAGGCATTAAACCAAGTCACAGAAGCCATTGCCAAACAGTTTGTTACACAAATTTCTTATAACCTTCCTCTGGTTCTGGTTCTTTTACACACTCCTCATATACCCTCAGAAAAATTTTGACAGGATATCCATATTTTAAAAATAAAGGCTTCCCCTTACTTTGGGTCCATTTATCCACCACATCCTCCAAGTTTATTACCGTTTATCTTGCTCAGGTAGCTTCTATTATTATTAAAGGTCGTTTGCTTTCTCGACAACATTTTGGCAAAGACGCTGATAATATTTTAATTCCATATACTAATCACCAAACCCAATTTTTACTACAGAGAGGGGATGAATGGGGTATTGCCCAATCAGGCCATTTGGGAACAATTGATAACCATGTCCCCAATGACACCCTTTTACATTTTGTCCAGATACATCCATTCATTTTTCCCAAAATTACTCAAAAGGCTCCCAGTCCTCAAGCCCTTACTGTCTTTACAGAGGGTTCCAGTAATGGCTGTGCAGTCTTTGTTGTAAATAACCAGCCTACCACCTTTGATACTGTCTATCATTAAGCACAGTTTGTGGAATTGTTTGCCATAACACAAGTTTTTATAACATTTTGTGATAATCCTGTTAATATTCATACAGACAGTGCCTACATTGCTCATTCTGTGCCCCTGCTGGAGATTTCACCCGCCATTAAAGCTTCTTCCAATGCGGCCTTTCTGTTTCACCAGCTTCAGCAGCTAATTCAGGCCAAACAACACCCATTTTTCTTAGGACACATCAGGGCACACTCTGATCTTTCTGGTCCTCTAACACAGGTAATGCTTAAGCTGATGCAGCAACTCCTACCATCTTTCCAATTTTTGGTGGCTCCATTCAAAAGGCCATGGAGCTAAACAATCTTCACCAACTAAATTCCCAGAGCCTTTGATTACTTTGTAAAATTACCAGGCAACAGGCACGAGAAATAGTAAAAGAATGCCCTGCTTGCGCTCTCTCTCTCCCAATTCAACACTTGGGAGTTAACCCCTGAGGATTACTGCCAAATCAGGTTTGGCAAATGGATGTTACTCATTTTCCTGAATTTGGATAAACCAAATATATACATGTTTCTATCGATACCTTCAGCAGCTTTATTTTTGCATCACCACATTCTGGAGAGGCTACCAAAGATGTCCTTTCTCATCTTGTTTCAGCCTTTTCCATAATGGGTAAACCAATACATATTAAAACAGATAATTGTCCTCCATATACCAGTGCCAATTTTAAACAGTTTTGTGCTACCTTGCAATTTTGTCATACTACTGGAATTCAATACAAACCTCAGGGCCGAGGCATTGAGGAACGTTCCACCTTACCTTAAAGACTTGGCTATCCCGCCTTAAGGCTTCCGCCCTTGTATTTACCACTCACAGGCATTGCCTTAACCATGCATTATTTGCCCTTTTTTTACTTACCCTAGACAGTGAAGGCCTTTCGGCTGCAGACAGACACTGGCATCCCTTTTCCAATTCTGATCACCCACCTGTTATGTGGCGAAATCCCCTTACAAATAAATGGAAACGCCCAGATCCTGTCCTCATCTGGGAATGAGGCTCAGCTTGTGTTTTGGACAAAGAGCTAGCAGCCCCAAGATGGTTAACAGAACACCTGGTTAAACAGGTTAATGACTTACCTCAAACCGGGGACGGAGGCCCTCCCCATGAGTACAATTTTTCCTCTTTTTCGGATCCATTAAACAATCTGTGTGAGGATCCTGCTTAAGGAACTTATGCTGAACAGGTTTGTGCACGGAGGCCTTGGGCCTCCACCTTCCAACATCATGGAGTACCTTTTTGCCCCCCTGCCCCCGTGAATGCAAGGGAGGATCTTGGACTCAGGCTTCCACTAGTTGGACCCAGACTGCTGACTGCATGACTAAGGTGGCTTACCTCCGTGCCGAGGTTGACCATAAACTCAGAGGAGTTCATCAGCCTAAATGGGTATGTGTTAACAAGCCAAAGATTATTCCCCCTAGTACAAGTAAAGCTCTCCAAAATTGTTCTGCAACCCGTACGCATACCCAGGCGATGCATGTCTCTTGTTATGTGTCGGCCTCAATTTGTGTTAACAAGCAGGGAAAATGATTTTTTGAAGCCTCCCTAATTAAAACTCATGAAGCAGGGGGGGCCACTATTCATTATACCCCCGTTCTCTTTGACCGGGGAGGAGAAGGCAAATACACCAAGCTACAGTCAGCTGGGTGCCAAGGCACTGTCGGAAAACCTTCCGACTGGCCCATTAAGGCCCCTACAGGGGTCTCTGATGGTAGAGGACTCACTTATTCTGTCAAGCATCCTCAGATAATCAAACTTTTGAAACCCCAAATCCCTGAGCTCACATATCATCACTTAATGTAGCCGAAATCCCAGTTCCCACGTTTAGATACCAATACATTAGATATTTTGCAAACTACCTTCTCCTTCCTTAGTAATTCCAACCCCACCCTTGCTGGTAATTGCTGGCTCTGCATGACAACAGGGGCAAGCATTCCTATGGCAGTTCCTATTAATTCTACTATGGACAATGATAATACATGCCAACCCGGATTTCCCTTTAAAAAATAGCCTATAGGCACTTTTACATTATGTCGTTTAGGTGCGATGCAGAATAATACCTATGATATGGATTTTGGAATTACTTCCTTTGGAAATTGCTCAACAGTACAAAATTATTCCTCACCCATCCCATCTCTTTGTCCCCCCAATGGCACAGTTGTTATGTGTGGAGGAAATGTGGCCTTCCCCAGGCTTCCAGCGAATTGGACCAGTGACTGTGTTCTTGCCTTATTACTCCCTGATATAACTATTGTCCCAGGAGACGAACCTCTAGCCTAGACACCTTAGTCAAAAGACAGAGGCGGGTGATACAGGCCTTACCACTTATTGCCAGCCTTGGAATAACAGCTGCTGTGGGCAAAGGTACACTGGCTTTGGCATGGCTATACACCCTTACCATCGCATGTCTCAACAACTTAAAATGATGTACAAACTCTATCAGAAACCATTAAAGATTTGTAGGACCAAATAGACTTCCTGGCAAAAGTGTTCCTTCAAAACAGACGAGGTTTAGATTTGCTGACTGCTAACCAGGGAGATATTTGATTGGCCTTAGGGGAACGATGCTGCTTTTATGCCATTAAATCAGTCATAGTATGCACTAAATTTAAGCAGCTTCAAGAAGATCTAGAAAAGAGATGAAGAGAACTATTTGAAAATCCCCTCTGGACTAAGCTTAATGGATTTCTACCCTACCTTCTTCCCCTATTAGGCCCTTTGTTGGGTTTACGTTTAATGGTGACCATAGGACCCTGCATTATAAACAGTGTGGCACAATTTATTAAAGAACACATTAATATTATGGCCTCTAAGCCCATACAGATCCACAATCATCATCTGGAGATGGAAGACCACGCTGTCAACTTTTAAAAGGATGTTCTACCCTTCTCACAGGCTTATTTCTTAAGTTTACATCCCCACAGATCTCTCTTTCTTACATAAAACTATATGTAAAAGCTCTGACAAACCATCTTCTGCCCTTGCCATAAGAGTTCGTCTCCATGGGCCCTTCGGCTTGGGGGAAGACGAACCCATGGAGTGAGGATGTTAGGCCATAATATCGGAGGGTGCAGGAAGGACTGCAAAAGGATGGATCCACGGATCCCCAAACACAAGACCTCTGAGTGACATGCTCTGGTGCATGGCGGTTGGCATGCTTCCCCTTCAAGGCCATCTCCTCCAAAAACATGCCAAGGCCACCACGAAATCTGCTAGTAAAGATGCTTGCTCGGATCAGGAGATATTCTAAGGCCTCCTAGACAAACAGAGCTTCTAACCCCCCCCTAAAAACATGGCCGGTAAGGTAGGTCAAATATTTTATATAAGAAAGGGGGAGATGTCAGTGCCTAGAAGGAAGTTCTCCTTCAAAGAATAGCCTGACACTTACAAGAAACAGCCCCCTGGGAGACATCCTGCCTGGGAGATATCCCACAACCATCTATCTCCCTGAGACATCCTGTCGCCATCTGTCTTGCTGAAATATCCTGAGGTTATCTAACCCTGTGAAGACATCCAGCAACTGCCGATAAGAGAGTTTTCCCATCGGCAGCATATAAACACCCTGTGAGAACAATAAAAGTTTGCAGCTTGATCAGAACTCCTGTCTGGCTGTCATCTCTCCTGTCTCTTGTCCCTTCATTCCTCCCCAACTATGTTTGATGCCCACGTTGATGTGTCCTGCCGGCCGGGACCCCTGGCACTAACCCATATCCTACTAGACTATGACTACTAATACTAATATGATGGAGGAAAATAACCCAAATAGAATAGAAATACAAGCAGTTCAGAGGAGGCATGGTGTATAGTTGGAGTTGCCTTTTGCATGATATAGGGTAGGTGTTATAAATCTAGCTAATTTTTAATTGAAATAATTCTCCATGTGTTTTTTAAGTTAAAAAATATGTGAATAACTGGCTCCCTTTCTCTGTAGCCTATTCACCACATGTATTTTATATGCACATATAGAATCCTACATGGTATCACACGTATATTCTTGTGAGGTGGCTGACTTAGCAGATTCAAATTGTGAGAAGAGATCACTTCTCCTAAAGGCTGTTGGAACTGAAAATTCAACGTATGGGGGAGCCTCCTAGTAGAAAAACATTATACATAAATCCATGTTAAGTAAAATAAATATTTTTGCATCAGTGGATGATATATATTTCATGAAGAATTTCTATTGGCATATATATTGCTACGTTTTATTGTCTGTGTTTGTGTTTTGTGTGTGTGTATATATATATAGATACTCTCCAAATTTTTCAAAATATAAAATATATGTGTCCTATATACACTACCTTAATTCATTCATGTTCATGTATGTGGATTCATAATCAACTTTTCACAAGATTATTCTCAGAAATATACATCCACCTGAAATACATATTTGTTTTCTAGTACTGAAAAGTAACTTCAGTGAATGGTGCATAAAATCCTAATATTTCTACAGTAGCTGACCCAGTTTAACATCAATGCAAATAGATTCCTATGGGACATGATGTGTATTTTGAAGTTCATTTTATTTAACACTGGTACATTACTATTTCTTCAGTTTATGCACACCATAGGATATATATTTCATCCACAGGTTCACAAATTAATAGGCATTTGTTTCACTTTCAATCATTTCCTGCTTCAGAACACATGTATTCCTCCAGGTTTCTTGACTGTTCTTCTCATGAGACTTCTTTCCAAACACATTATTTTCGATTTCCATAAAAATTTGAAGCAAAACTCCCACACTCTTCATGATAAACCATAACCCTAAAATTACCATTAGATGTATAACTGGTTGGAATGAATGATTGTATATCAATATAAGATTTCCTGTATATTTTCAGATAACAATTCAATCCATTATTTAAAGTTGGAACCAGTTATATAATTTATGTTGAGTGTCTATATGGAAGAAGCTGAAGGCCATTTTAGAGGGTTTTGGTTTTAATTGTGGTCATTTGTTGGTGGTTGGAAGAGATGACTGGGTACACCTGGGCTTGAACACTGGTGTGATTCCCCATAAGACTGAGTTCTGGAACCGAACTCAGAGAAGTATTGCCATGAAGTCATGTTGGGATTTTAGGAGGCCACGTATGAGAGTCGCCCTAGGAAACTGAGTTCTAGGCCCAGGATGGCTTCCCACATCGCCATGGGAATCTCATCCAGGATATTACATGATTTTATTTTTAAAGAGTTGGCAGCCATAATTAAGAGAAAAAACACACATGGATCTCACATTGTAGACCTCAATGGGCCTGGCTTCATGTGACCATTTGCCCCCTCTTTGGGAAGCCTTGCCTGTGAGAGTTCTCCAGAGGTTTCATTCAAATGAGCTTCCTCAAAATTTTATGGTTCCTGGATGAATGGGAAACTCACAGTGGCTCCAAATTCATCCTTGAAAAATGGCGAGATAAATACCATGAAATTTTGGACATTCCCTTGACCAGGTGGCACTGGAAAACATTTCCATGTCCTATTGCTGATCAGGAGTATACCAGACAGTGCCTTGATTGACTGGGTTTCATGAAAATGCTGTAGAACAGAGATGCCAGTAATTTGGAGCCTTCTGAGTAGCGAGCCTAGAGTAGTGGTTAGCAAGTGTGTGATAATACATCTGTGCTGTGGCCACAGAGATCTGCCATTGGCTTCAAAATGTCCTGTGACTGACATGGTGCAGCCAGCAGACAATTATATAAAAAGGCATCTTGGTATATGGAGACGTTTCTGGGCAATGTTCAGAATAAGGGTGCTATGGACAAGGGCGCAAGCTATGTGGGATAGAAGCCTGGTTGGTTTGTTCTCCAGCAGACACTGACCAACCACATGTGACAGAATGCCGTGCAGCACTGCGACCCATTTGAACTCCTTGTATTTTGTGAAGCCAATACCAAACTCCCATTGTAGCAGCAAGAAAGACCATTAAAAGTGGAGTATGACCAAAGGGCTTCACAGTCCACACGGGGAGAGGCTTAGCCCCAATGGCCATTGTTTACCTACAAAAAGAGAATTCATCACTGCTGCACCATGTTCATTGGAAAATAAGAACACATGTCCTTCAGGTCACATAGATGCATATCTAGCTTTGATGGTCTCACTACAAAGGAAGCTAAAGCTACTGACAACAACATATATTTCAAGTGCCCAGCCTCAGAGGCAGTTTCTCAAAATGTCTTTAGGCCAGGAAACCTCTATATTCATAGACACAGGGTACAACTTTTTGTACCCCCAATACTAATTTATACGTCTTCAAAATATTGCTCCCAGAAATGGTTACGAGAAATACTCATGTCACCTGATCTACATATACATTGTATCACAGTAATATTCTGAACACAAAATGCAAAGGTCACACTTATGATTGTACCAAAACCTAAATGGAAAGTGAACCTGCATTACTAAAATCATCCATGTCCACTTGCCTAATGCTCTCAAATGTCAATCCTATTGATGACTACATATTTCTTTTTTCCTAAGATTATATAATTAAAGTCAACCCTGTTGAATGTGTAATCCTATCACTAACTTTATGCTTTGCCTGATTTCATAATGTCTCTATTGATATCTGCTTTCCTACATGTTTTCTCCAGTTCATCATTGTGACTGACTCTTCACATGTGCTGACATTTACATTCACTCTCTATATGAAACCCTATTGCTAAAGGACTTTTTTTCCAAATCCAATATTCACTCTTCTTCCTAAACCTACCAACTATATTCCTAATCTTACTGACTATCCCGTTTTGAATGGATGTTCTTTTCTACATTCAATCATCCAAGTAAATGTCAGGTGAGCGTCAGAGGAAGAGACCACCCAGAATCTATCTCATGCAACAGCAAAGGGTTTATTGGGGGTCCAGCGTGCTGGTGCTCATACCTCACTTGAATAGAGCAGAGAGCGCTGAGAACAGCTTAAGCAGAGCTTATATACTTTCCTTGAAGAGTGCAGGGAGGGAATTTTATTAATGGATCAGGGCGAGTGGGCAGTTTGCACGCAACCGGGTGAGGGAGTGCATTCTGTAGTTTGGCCATTGGGGACAGCACATTCTGGGAACAAGATTAGCAAACATTTCTCAAGATTTCAACAGTGTTTTGTTAAGCGTACAGAAAAACAGGAAGTTACAAGTGCCTATTTTATTAACCTTTCATTCCCCACTTCTTCTTCTGGCTACTTTTAGTCATAAAAGTGATCATTGGGGGGTGTCACATTTTATGTCTGCTAGTGGGGTATTAACATAAGTTTAACTTGTCCAATTTGAGATTGGAGAAAAGAAATTACATGGTTGAGCAAACAGAGTTTATAGGTAGCAATAATATGAGGAATACACAATTTGAAAGGGTTACCAGTCTTTTCCAGTTTCCAGCCAGAGTCTCAACAGGCCGCAGGCTTGAGATGAGAGGTATGGATCCAGGAAATGATTCTGTCTACCTTTACCGCTGTAGGTGTTATAAGTAGCACCTGGTATGGTCCTTTCAAGCGGGGTTCCAGGGATGACACCTGATGTCGTCTTACATAGAAGAAGTATCTTACTTGATGTTGATTTGGAGTCCTCTCGTCCCCAGGTTGTTAGACAGTGGCAATCTGTTTTCACAGGTATCCTGAGTTCTTTCAAGAGCTTTAAGTCTGTCAAGCAAGGGGGTGTGAAAGGGATCATTAGGTCTTAGAGTTGGAGTTAGGTCCCTTACTGGAGGAGGGGCACCATAGAAAATTTCATAGGGGGTGAGGTTACACAAAGAAACAGAGGGAGTATTTCTTGCATGAAACAGTTCATAAGGCAGTAGCATAGTCCAATATTTTATGCCGGTCACTAAGCTTAATTTCGTTATGGTCTCTTTAATGGTTCTATTCATTCATTCTGCCTGTCCTGAACTCGGGGGTCTATAAGCACAATGTAACTTTCAATAAATCCCCAAGGTCCTGGCTAACCCCTGACTTATGTGGGTTATGAACGCGGGTCCATTATCACACCCTATTACTTTAGGCAGGCCGTATCTTGGAAAAATATCTCCCAGGATCTTCTTCACCACAATTTGCACTGTTTCTTCTTTTTTCTTTTTTTCCTTTTCTTTTTTTTTTTTTTTTTGGTGGGAAAGGTTTCAATCCATCTGAAAATGTATCTACAAAGACTAGGAGATTTTTAAGTCCATAACTTGCTGGCTTTATTTCAGTAAAGTACACTTCCCAGAATTGTCCTTGTCTGGTTCCTCATAGGTGCTTTCCTGCAGGAAGCTTGGAAGGATAAGAATTAACCAATTGATGGACCTGACAGGCTTTTGTTAACCATTCAGTTATTTCCTTTAACTGTGAGTCGGTTAGTGGAAAACTCTGTTCTTGATCCTTCATGAATGAATGTAGTTTCTTTGAACTAAGGTGAGTGATTTGGTGTACATTATCTACTGACATAGTTAGAGCTGTGAATATAGGAGTTTTTACTGAAGGATTTAGAAATTCCACTTGGGGGCCTTCAGGGTTAAAAGTTATTTTGGCCTGGAGCTTGCTGAGCAGAACTCTGCCCATCAATGGGGCCGGGCATTCTGGAATTACTAGGAAGAAGTGATGGATTTTTCCTTTCCCCTGGTCCCAGGTCCTCTTAGTTGTCCAAGCCTGATATTTACTGCAATTAGCCCCTTGAATTAGAGACCTTTTATTTGATAGAGGGCAAAATGGGGCCTTAATGGCTGAGTATATTGCCCCTGTATCCACTTCAATATTTACTGGGGTGCCCTCCACTTCAAAAGTTAACCTGAGCTCGGGGAGGGGATCTGATCCCCAACTTTCTTAGTCATCCTCCAGAGTCAGAATGGCTGGCTGGCGTGGCTGTCTCTTTCTAGGGCTCTCTTTGGCCCAGTGTTCTTTTTCTTTACAGTAGGCACATTGATCTGAGGCCAGGGGTGGCCTCTAGTTTGGGCCCAGGTATCCCTTCCTGTCTCCATGTTTCTTATTTCTGGCCTATTTGTTGTTGTGACCAGGACCTTAGTCAATTCCTTAGTCTGTCTTTTGTTTCTTTTATCCTCCCTTTGCTTCCTTATCTTCTTCAGTTTCTCTCGTATAGTATACCTTATTGACTTCGCTGACTAAATCTCTCAAAGTCATATCTTGTAATCCATCTAAGTGTTTTAAATTTCTTTAAATATCCAGGGCAGCTTGCCCAATAAAGGCCACCATGACAGATGCCTTTTGAGCCTCTGCCTGAGTATCAAAAGGAGTATATCTCCTATATGCCTCCATAATTCTCCCTAGAAACATAGAGGGAGATACGTCAGGCCCTTGAATAAACTCTATTACCTTGGCCAAATTAGTTGGTCGCCTAGCAGCCACTAAGATACCCGCTATTAGAGCCCGGAGATAAGTGAACAGATGCTCCCTACCTTCAAAGGTATTGGGGTCCCTGTTTTGTCGATTCTAGGGAAAGCCGGGTTGAATATGTTGGGAAGTTGTGTCAGTCACCCACCTGGTCTGAGGATATTATTTTCTAGCTTCCAGGAGGATTCTCTTTTGTTCCTCTGTCATGAAGAGAGTCCCTAGGTGTTGTTGGCAGTTATTCCAAGTAGGCTGGTGTGAAAACATCTATGAATCAACCACACCTGAGAGACGAGTGGGGTCCTCGGTAAAAGGGGGATTGTTATTTTTCCAGTTATATAGATCTGAAGAGGAGAAAGGCCAATACTGGTAGGCTTGCATTTTTTCCCCATGACCATCATCAATCATTGGCACATAGGGACGGAGGGGGAGCATCACGGGAGTTCCAGGGTTTTCAATCATTCATTGCCGGTGAGTTCTTTTAGCCGGGCCAGGTTCCTCCAGGGGAGGAGGGGCTGTGTGTGCCACGGGGGAGTTTTCTGGAGGGTGCTGGGCTGGCTTAGCTTCCTCCAATGGCGGAGAGGCTGAGTCAGCAGCAGGGGAATCACTTAGAGGGTGTTGGGCGTTGGGAGACCAGGGCAAGGGATAAGGAGAGGGATGAGAGTCCAGTAGAGTTAAATCTTGTGACTTAGGCAGAAAAGAGGGTGGAGGAGGAGGAGGAGCAGAGGGTTTGAGAGATCGTGGGGGAAAGATTAGGAGCGGGGGCAGGGGCAAAGAAAGGCTTCACCCATGGAGGAGATTTGCAGAGGTAATGCCGGGTTAAGATATATGGCTTTTGATCTGGATGGCTATGTGGCCCTTCCTGAAAGACAATATCTCTGACTTTTTAAATTACTGAGAAGTAGAAAAATTCTTCTAAGGGCCATCCGAATCCAAAGGTGGGCCATTCTGAGACACAGAGAGTCTGCCAGGTCCAGCGGTTTACTGAAAAAGAAAGATTCTGAGCCCTTAAGCGGAATTTGGTCCAGTGATCAAGGGTCAGGGACAGAGGCATTGAAGTGCTCTTTCCCATAATGAAATATGCACAAACAGTAAAAGCAACGACACATGACACAGACAAGACAAGACAATAAAGACAGGCAATGGACGTCCAACACTGAGACGAGGACTGAGTAGCCGGCAATACCTGATGGGCTAGCAATACCGAATCTGAAACAAAATATCACTGAGTTAAGGAGACTATTGTTCCTCGATTTTCAGAGTCCTCTGGGGTGTCCCTCAGGGTGGTTGCCTGTGGCTCTGTGACACATCTGTCAGCCACCGTGAGAGAGAGCTCACGCTCTTTATTGACAGCCATTTTGCCAAGACCTAACCTGAAACCTGACACCAGAAAGAGGCGCCTTACGAATCCCGAGAGGAGCCTGTTGGGGTCTCTCGTTCGCTGCTCCCAGAACTCGGTGGAACCTCCATATGTAAAGGTCGGACGAGTGTCAGGCGAAGAGACCTCCAAGAGACTGTCTCATGCAAAAGCAAAGGGTTTATTGGGGGTCCAGCATGCTGGGGCTCAGAGCTCACTTTAATATAGCAGAGAGTCCTGAGAACAGCTTAAACAGGGCTTATATACTTTCCTTGGTTAGGGCAGGGAGGGAAGTTAAGTATACAGAAAAACATGAAGAGACAACTACCTATTTTACTAACTTTTCACTAACGACTATACTTTGCCAGATTTCCTAATGTCTCTATTAATATCTATTTTCCTACGTACTTTTCCCAATTCATCTTTGTGACTGACTCTTCACATGTGCTGACATTTACATTTACTCTATACCCGAATAGCTATAGCTAAAGAACTTTTGGTGCAAATTCTATACTCACTATCCTTTCTAAACTACCGACTATCTTCTTAATCTTACCGACTATCACTTTTTGACTGGATGTTATCTTTGACAATCAATCATCCAAGGCACAAGGTCCAATGCAATTGTATATCGATGTACCTGAGACATCTGTGCAGAAAATATATCAAAGCTAAGTATCACAATCAAGGTCCTAATACACTTCTGGGTTTTAAATCTTACCTAGATTTCTGTTTTCATACTTATATTTTACCTATATATTCTTGTAATTATCGCAGGTTATCAATACCATTTTTCATTCAGCTGAATGATTCCTAACCCAAATCAAACCTGTTATTAACCCTAACCATTCACTGTTGCCTCAATCTAACTTTACAGAAGAGCAGGGACAGAGATGGTCTTACAATACAAAAATGTAGGATTCATTCCAACTACTGAGAAACTCAAAGGTCCATGCAAAAATGATCCCTGCAGAAGTTGTAGGCAGCTATGTAGGAACTGAGAGAGCAAAAGTCATCTTCCATTGTAAAAAACCTGGTCAGGATGAAGGAATGTGTCTGAATCAGCCTCTGTCTTCTTAATTTAGAGAAGAAGGACCAAACCAGGCCTGTGTTGAGAGCTGTTCCCGGGTGCCTATGGTTGATATACCATTCTAAGTTGTGAAAGTGTCACAGGAAGTAGGGGCAGCCTCAATTTCATGGGACCCTTTGAAACAACTGTTAGGACAACGTGGTTGCCAAGGCAGTGACCTTATTCAATTCCTGAAGGAAGTGACCTCACCTAACATCCTTAGAGACAGAACTCTCTGAACTTGGGATCCAGGAAGCCAGTCACCCAAATCCCCTCCCAGTCCCACTCCCAGGGGTCTCAATTTCTTGGATTTACCAAGGACAGATTTAGTCTTTCTTGGTACATACTGATGTGAGGATGGCCAAATGCCAGAAAGCTCTGAAAAGTCGCCTTTTTTTTTTTTTTTTAGGTATTGGATCACCGCTGGCTCCTCAGTACTTCACAATGTTGACCAAAGAGACCAGATCTGAGACAGGACAGGCCATTTTGGGGGAAGAAAATATGGCCCACAATCAGAGAAACTCTGGATAGTCACAGACCTACTTTGGGGAAGGAGGTGCCTTTGTGGGTGTGGGTGTGAGTTTGTGGATTTGTCTCATGTTCTCAGAATAGGTAGGAAAGTTGGTATGTTTGGTTTGGTGTAGACTGTTTCGAGTAAGTCGTTTGACAAGGCGAGTGTTTCTATGTCTGTGTATCCCACGGTGTCCATGGTTGTAGACATTAGAAAAGAGAATGCATCAATTGATATGTCCTGTCTAGTTGAAAGCTTCCCAGCATTCATCCTGCCCAATTTATGAATGGATTTCAGCTTGCCTTATCGATGGGCAACACTTGCTATCTTTCAAAGTTTCTGCTTTCTTCCTGAATTCTGGCCACTCTCCAGAATAGGCTCATGGTTTTGTGTCCAATATATGTACCACTTCCAAGCCCTGTGACATCGTCATGTACTGGATAGCTGAAGGGAATGGCGAGCATCTCAGAAAACTCTGATACCAGTGTGATCAGGATAGTCTCAGTGGAGAAAACCTTTGGGCCTTTTAATTATCAATTGTTCTGCTGCCCTCAATGTCTGAAAGGTCTTTGCCTCAGGCCACCCCTTTTTGATGCCTGAAAAAAACTGTTTTCACATGGAAATGAATGGGCATCACCTGAAGCTTTTTGCTTAATTCCATTGGAAAGGATGTGTCTGAATCAGCCTTTTGGCCCTGTGTGAGGCTTAGGCTTAGATTCTCAGCACCTGATGGATCTAAAGAAAGATTCCATGTGTGCATCCAAAACCAAAATAGCCAAAAGAGCAGTCATTCTGTATGAAGTCTCTCCCCTTCCTTTGTGAGTTTCCAGACCTACATCAAGTTAGAATAGGAATGCTTTGGGTCAAATAATTTCTTCAAAGCCCTGCAGAGGCTAGCCCATAGGTGCTTGGGTTTCCTCATGTCTCCAATTCAGACAAAGAATCTAAACCCCAAAGTAGTCCTCAAATTGGAGAAGCAGAGAAGTATTAACAGCAGGCCTATGTGATCACACCAGGTTCACAGGAAGGGTGTCCAAGCCACCCTGATTTTAGGCAAATTAGAGGCAAGGGAGATTATTTTGGAGACTGTCTTGGTCTGCACCCCTCATCGAAACATCCAACCAGAGGTTATGAAGAGTGTTTATATGAAATATCATGAGGACCATGTGGGAGTGTGTTGGTTTTAATTGTGGTCATTTGTGTGGTGGTTGGAAGAGATGACTGGGTCCACCTTGACATGATCTCTGGTGTGATTCCCCTAAGAGACTGAGTTCTGGAACTGACCTCAGAGAAGTATTGCCATGAATTGTGTTGGGATGTTAAGAGACTACGCATGAGAGTCGCCCTTGGAAACTGAGATGTATGCCCAGGTTGTATTTCCACAAAGCACTGGGAATCACAGCCAAGATATCACATGATTTTATTCTGAAAGACTTGGCAGCCATAGTTGAGAGTCAAAACACACATGGACCTTACATTGTAGACATCAATGGGCCTGGATTCACGTGACCATTTAGTCACTCTTTGGGAAGCCTTGCCTGTGAGAATTCTCCATTGTCTTTTATTGACATGAGCTTCCTCAAAATTTATTGGTTCTGGATTGATTTGAAACGCACAGTGCATCCAACTTCATCTTTCAAAAATGGCTAGATAAATACCAAGAAATTTTTGAAATTCCCATGACCAGGTGGCACTGGAGAACCTTTGGATGTCCTGTTGCTGATCATGAGTATACCAGACAGTGCCTTGATTGACTGGGTTTCATGAAAATGGTGTAGAACAGAGATGCCAATAAATTGGAGGCTGCTGAGTACTGGGCCTAGAGCAGTAGTGGGCAGGTGTGTGATGAAACATTTGTGGTGGGGCCATGTGGATCTGCCATTAGCTTCCAAGTGTCTTGTGACTGAAATGGTGCAGCAAGCAGTCCCTTCTATGTAAAGGCATCTTGTAATATTGAGAAGTCTCAGGGCAAGTTTCAGAATCAAGTTGCTATGGTCAATGGGGCAAGCAATGTGGGATAGAAGCATGGTTCGTGCATTGTCCTAGAGAAACTGACCCACCACACGTGACAGAACTCCCTCCAGCACTGTGTCCCAGTTGACCTCTTTGTATTTTGTGAAGCAAATACCAAACTCCCAGTGAAGCCGCAAGAAACACCATGAAAATTTTAGGATCACAAAATGGCTTCACAGTCCACACGGGGAGACACTTAGACCCAGTGGCCACAGTTTAGCTACAAATAGCAAATTCAGCACTGCTGCTAATGTTCAGTGGAAAATAAGAAACAATGTCCTCCAGATCACATAGATGCAGACCCACCTTTATTGGTCTCACTAGAAACGAAGCTAAAGCACTTGACAACAACATATGTTTCAAGTGCCCAACCTCAGAGGCAGTTCCACAAGAAGTCTTTAGTCCAGAAGAGCTCCAGTGTGTAGAGTGTTTACCCTGTCCCTTACTTTTGAAAACTCCTTAGCATATTCCATTCCAGATATGTATTCACAGATTTTCTAACTCTTCTCCTCTAATTTTGTCTTACTTGGGGAGTAGGTAATGTCAAGCCATTGTTCTGGATGACAGTGGGAACAATTTTTTGTAGCACATATTTGCATACACATTGGATTCATTTTACAATTTTCCAGTCAAAATGGTGAATCCCTCACACTAACCCCTACGCTACTAAACTCTGACTACTAATCATAATATGATGGAGAATAATAACCCAAACAGAATTGAAATACAAGCAGTTCAGAGGAGGCATCGTGTATAGTTGGACTTGCCTTTTGCATTATATAGGGTAGGAGTTATGAATCTAGTCAATTATTTGGTTGAAAGAATTCTCCATGTTTTTTTAAAGTTAACAAATATGTGAATTCCTGTCTCCCTTTCTCTGTAGCCTGTTTAGCACATGTAATTTTATATGCACATATAGAATCATACCTGGTATCACACGTATATTGTTGGTGAGGTGGCTGTGAATAAATAATATAACTGGTTCCAACGTTAAATAATGGATTGAATTGAAATGTAAAAATATACAGGAAATATTATATTGATATACAACCATTCATTCCAACCCGTTTTACATCTAATGGTAATATGAGGATTATGGTTTATCATGAAGAGTGTGTGAGTTTTGCTTCAAATTGATTATGGAAATTGAAAATAATTTTTTTGGAAAAAAGTCTCATAAAAAGACCAGTCAAGAAACCTGGAGAAATACATGTGTTCTGAAGCAGGAAGTGACTGAAAGTGAAACAAATGCCTATAAATTTGCGAACTTGTAGATGAAATATATATCCTATGATGTGCATTAACTGAAGGAGTAGTAATGTGCCAGTGTTGAGTAAAAATGAACGTCAAAATATACATCATGTCCCATAGGAATCTTCTTGCATTGATGTTAAACTGAGTCAGTTAATTTAGAAATATTAGGATTTGAATGCACCATTCACTGAAGTTAGTTTTCAGACCTAAGAAACAAATATGTATTTCAGGTAGATGAATATTTCTGAGAATAATCTAGTGAAAATTTGATTATTACTCCACATACATGAACATGAATGAATTTTGGGACTGTACATAAGACACATCTATTTCATATTTTGAAATATATGGAGAGTGTGTATATATATATATATATATATATATATATATATATATATATACACACACACACACACACACACAACAGACATTAAAAAGTAGCAATACATATGCCAATTGAAATTCTTCATGAAATATATATCATCCACAGATCCAAAAATCTTCATTTTACTGAGCGTGGATTTATGTGTAATATTGTTCAACTAGGAAGCTCACCAATAGCTTAAATTTTCAGTTCCAAAAGCGTTTAGGAGGAGTGATCTCTTCTCATAATTTGTATCTGCCAAGTCAGCAGCCTCACAAAAATGTACATGTGATACCAGGTAGGATTCTATATGTGCATATAAAAATATATGTGCTGAATATGCTACAGAGAAAGGGAGACAGGAATTCACATATTTGTCAACTTTAAAAACACATTGAGAGAGGGAGGGGCAGATCTGCCAATCGCTCCTTCAAGGTAGGCGGACCTGCGACCCACCGGCTGAACAGGACCAGTGGCCCGCCACCGTGGAAGACACATCGCCCTGGTTGGGGAAGGGGCAATGCCGCCGGGCCTGCAAGGTAGGCAGACCTGTGACCCACAGCAGGACAGGCCCAGCAATCTGCGGAGGGGCAGAGACGCCCTCCGCGCCTGCAAGGTAGGTGGACCTGCGACCAACGACAGACCAGGCCTATGGCCCGCCAGCATGGTAGACACATCGTCCCGGTTGGGGGAGGGTCAGAGCAGGCACACGCGCCTGCAAGGTAGACAGACCTGCAAGGGACAGACAAAACAGACCCAGTGGCCCGCAGATGGTCAAAGCTGCCGCCCACGCCTGCAAAGTAGCCCTACTTGCGACCCACTGGCAGAACAGGCCCAGTGCCTGCAGAGGGGCAGAGCTGCTGCTCGCACCTTCAAGGTAGGCGGACCAGCTACCAACTGACAGAACAGGCCCAGCAGCCTGCTGGTGTGGTAGGCACATTGTCCCAATTGTAGGAGGGGCAGAGCCACCACCCGTGCCTGCGAGAGAGACTTTGAAACTATACAAGCAATAAAAATATATAGGGGAAAAATTCAATAACACAACAGTTTCACCAAGCAGAAAGAAACATGAACAGAATGAAAAGACAAGGAAAGAAAGGACCATAAGCAATGCAGGTAAAGTCAACTTTAGAAGAGGTAATATCTGCAGCAGATGGAATGTCAGATAAAGAACTCAGGATATACATGCTTCAGATGATCTGGAGTCTCAAGGAAGACATTAGAGAGCAAAATCAGACAATGAAAGATCACCTTGATAATGAATTACATAAAAAAATCCAAGAAGCATAATATCAACTATGCAGGGAGATAAAGATTATAAAATCAAACAAACAGATATCCTAGGAATGCAGGAATCAATAAACCAACTTAAAAACTCAATTGAGTATACTAACAGCAGAGTAGAACACTTAGAAGATAGAACATCAGACAATGAAGACAAATTATTTCAACTTGAAAAGAACACAGACAGCTCAGGAAGACTTTTAAGAAACCATGAGCAGAACATCCAAGAAATATGGGATAACATAAAAAGACCAAACTTAAGAGTCATTGGGATACAGGAAGGTATAGAGGTCCAAACAAAAGGAATGAGCAATATATTCAATGAAATAAAAGAGAAAACTTCCCAGACTTGTAGAATGAGACAGAATCGCAAATCCTAGAAGCTTACAGGATGCCAAATGTGCAAAATTATAAGAGATCCACACCTAGACATATTATAACGAAGATGCCCAACATACAGAAAAAAGGAGAGAATTTTAAAAGCTACAAGATAAAGGAAGCAGATTATATTTAGAGGTAAACCATTCAGGATAACAGCTGATCTTTCAACACAGACTCTGAAAGCTAGAAGATCCTGCAATAACATTTTTCAAACACTGAAAGTAAATGGGTTCCATCCAAGAATTGTGTATCTAGCGAAATTAAGCTTCAGGATAGAAGATGAAATTAAAACTTTCCACGATAACAAAAGTTAAAAGAATTTGCAGCTAGAAAACGATTTCTTCAAAACATCCTTGGCAAAACACTACAGGAAGAGGAAATGGAAAATAACAATGAAAACCAACAGTGGGAGGTAGGACAGTAAAGGGGGGAAAATAATCAAGGAGGAAAAAAACCATGTTTAGTAACATAAATATACAAATATGGCTGGAAGAACAACCCATATCTCAATAATAACCCTTAATGTTAATGGCTTAAACTCACCAATTAAGAGACACAGGCTAGTAGAATGGATCACAAAACAAGACCCAACAGTATGCTGCCTACTGGAGACACATTTGTTAGGAAAAGATATACATAGACTGAAGGTGAAAAGTTGGGAAAAATCATATCACCCATATGGACTTCGGAAACAAGCAGAAGTGTCCATACTCATATCAAATAAAATAGATTTCAAGCTAAAGTTAATCAAAAGGGATAAAGAGCAACACTACATACTTCTCAAGGAAACCATACACCAACAAGACATAACAATCATAAATATATATGCCCCAAACATTGGTGAAGCTATGTTCATTAAACAAATTCTTCTCAAGTTCAAGAGTCTAATAGACCACCATACAATACTCATGGGAGACTCAAACACACCTCTCTCACTACTGGACTGATCTTCCAAACAAAAGTTGAATAATGAAACTATAGAACTCAATGACACAATTAATAACCCAGACTTATGATATATATAGAATATACCACCCAACATCAAGCAGCTACACTTTTTTCTCAGCAGCACATGGATACTTCTCAAAAAATAAATCATATATTATGTCACAGAGCAACTCTTAGACAATATAAAGGAGTAGATATAATACCAGGCATCTTATCTGATCATAAAGAAATGAAACTGAAAATTAACGATAAAAGAAAGAAGGAAAAATCATGTATCACTTGGAGAATGAAAAATAAGTTACTGAATGATCAATGGGTTATAGAAGACACCAAGGAGGAAATTAAAAAATTCTTAGAGATAAATGAAAACACAGACATAACATATCGGAATCTATGGGACACATTGAAAGCAGTTCTAAGAACAAAATTCATTGCTTAGATTTCATTCCTTAAAAAAAAGAAAAAAAAATAGACAAATAAATGATCTCATACTTCATCTCAGAATCCTAGAAAAAGAAGAGCAAAACAACAGCAAAATAAGTAGAAGGCAAGAAATAATTAAAATTAGAGCTGAAATTAATGAAATCGAAACAAAAGAAACAATTGAAAAAATTGACAAAACTAAAAGATGGTTCTTTGAAAAAATAAATCAAAACGACAGACCCTTAGCCAAGCTAACAAAGAAAAGAAGAGGGAGAACTCAGTATCACAACAGATAGTTCAGAAATACAGAAGATAATCCGAAATTATTTTGAATTCTTATTTTTCAATAAAATAGAAGATAGTGAAGGCATCGATAAATTTCTCAGTCATATAATCTGCCCAGATTTAGTCAGGAGGATATAGGCAACCTAAACAGACCCATAACAATTGAGGAAATAGAATAAACCATCAAAAGAATACCAACTAAGAAAAGCCCAGGACCGGATGGGTATACAGCAGAGTTTTACAAAACCTTTAAAGAGAAACTAATACCAATACTTTTCAAGCTATTTCAGGAAAAATGCAAAAATCCTCTATAAAATTGTGGCGAATTGGATACAAAAACATATTAAAAAAAATTGTGCACCATGATCAAGTAGGATTCATCCCTGGGATGCAAGGCTGCTTCATTATACAGAAATCAATAAATGTTATTCATCACATAAATAGACTTAAAAATAAGAACCATTTGATCATCTCGAGAGATGCAGAAAAAGCATTTGACAATGTTCAGGATCCCTTTATGTTCAAAACTCTGGAAAAACTAGGGATAACAGGAACATACCTCAATAATGTAAAAGCAATCTATGCTAAGTCTCAGGCTAGCATCATTCTGAATGGAGAAAAATTGAAGGTATTCCCTCTAAAATCTGGAAGAAGATAGGGATGCCCTCTCTCACTACTTCTGTTCAACATAGTTCTCGAAACACTGGCCAGAGCTATTAGAGAGATTAAAGAAATCAAAGGCATAAAAATAGGAAAAGAAGAACGTAAATTATCACTATTATCAGATGACATGATTCTATACTTAGCAGACCCAGCAAGGTATACAAAGAAACTATTAGAGGTAATAAATGAATTCACCAAAGTGGCAGGATATAAAATCAATGTGCATAAATCAAAGGCATTCCTGTATATCAGCAACAAATCCTCTGAAATAGAAATGAGGACAACAACTCCATTCAAAATGTCCACACACACAAAAAAAAAAATACTTGGGAATCAACCTAACAAAAAGGGTGAAAGACTTATAAAATGAAAACTACAGAACCCTAAAGAGAGAAATAGAAGAAGATCTTAGAAGATGGAAAAATATACTATGTTCATGGATAGGCAGAACTAACATCATCAAAATGGCAATATAACCAAAAGTTCTCTATATGTTAAATGCAATGCCAATCGGGTCTAAAAGCATGCAATGGAGGAAGGATAGCATCTTCAACAAATGGTTCTGGGAAAACTGGAAATTCATATGCAACAAAATGAAACTGAATCCATTTCTCTCGCCATGCACAAAAGTTAACTCAAAATGGATCAAGGAGCTTGATATCAAATCAGAGACACGGCATCTGATACAAGAAAAAGTTGGCTATGATCTACATACTGTGGGGTTGGGCTCCAAATTCCTCAATAGGACACCATTAGCACACGAGTTAATACCTAGAATCAACAAATGGGACTTACTCAAACTAAAAAGTTTTTCTCATCAAAAGAAACAATAAGAGAGGTAAATAAGTAGTCTACATCCTGGGAACAAATCTTTACTCCTCACACTTCAGATAGAGCCCTAATATCCAGAGTATACAAAGAACTCAAAAAATTAAACAATAAGAAGACGAATAACCCAATCAACAAATGGTCCAAGGACCTGAACAGACACTTCTCAGATGAGGACATACAATCAATCAATAAGTACATGAGAAAATGCTCACCATCTCTTGCAGTCAGAAAAATGGAAAACAAACCCTCCCTAAGATACCATCTCACTCCAGTATGATTGGCAGCCATTATGAAGTCAAACAACAAGTGCTGGCGAGGATGTGGGGAAAAGGGTACACCTGTACATTGCTGGTGGGACTGCAAATTGGTGCAGCCAATTTGGAAAGAAGTATGGAGATTTCTTGGAAGCTAGGAATGGAACCACCATTTGACCCAGCTATTCCCCTTCTCGGTCTATTCCCTAAGACCTAAAATGTGCATGCTGCAGGGACACTGCTACATTGATGTTCATAACAGCACAATTCAAAATAGCAAGAGTGTGGAACCAACCTAGATGCCCTTCAATAGATGAATTGGAAAAAAAATGTGGCATTTATACACAATGGAGTAATACTCTGCATTAAAAAATGTCAAAATCATAGAATTTGCGGGGAAATAGATGGCATTAGAACAGATTATGCTAAGTGAAGCTAGCCAATCCCTAAAAAAACAAATGCCAATAGTTTTCTTTGATATAAGGAGAGTAACTAAGAACAGATTTGGGAGGAAGAGCATGAGAAGAAGATTAAGATTAAACAGGGGTGACAGGTAGAAGAGAAAAGGAAAGAGAAGGGAAATTGCATGGAAATGGAAGGAGACCCTCATGGTTATACAAAATTACATACAAGAGGAAGTGAGGGAAAAGGGGGGAAAAAACCAAGGGGGAGAAATGAATTACAGTAGATGGGGTAGAGAGAGAAGATGGGAGAAGAGGGGATGGGGGATAGTAGAGGATAGGAAAGACAGCAGACTACAACAGACACTAGTATTGCAATACGTAAAACAGTGGATGTGTAACAGATGTGATGCTGAAACCTGTATACAGAGTAAAAATGGGAGTTCATAACCCACTTGAATCAAAGTGTGAAATATGATATGTTAAGAAATAGGTAAATTTTGAACAACCAACAATAAAAATTAAAGGAAAAAAACACATAGAGAACTATTTCAATGAAAAATGGACTAGACATATAACACCTACGCTTTATCATGCAAAAGGCAAGTCCAACTATACACCAAGCCTCCTCTGAACGGCTTGTATTTCTATTCTGTTTGTGTTATTATTCTCCATCATAGTAGGATTAGTAGTCAGAGTCTAGTAGGGTATGGGTTAGTGTCAGGGATTCAGTATTTTGAATGGAAAAAAGGAAAATGAATCCAATGTGTATGCAAATATGGGCTACACAATAAATTACCCACTCTCATCCAGAACAATGGCTTCACATTACCTTCGCCCCAAATAAGACACAATTAGAGGAGAAGAGTTAGAAAATCTGTGAATATATATCTGGAATGGAAAATGCAAAGGAGTTCACAACCTTGGATGTGGTAGAGGAGTTTCCAAATGTAAGGGACAAGGTAAACACTCCACAAATTTGGAGCTCTGCTGGCCTAAAGACTTCTTGAGAAACTGCCTCTGAGGTTGGGAACTCAAAATATATGTTGTTGTCAGGAGCTTTAGCTTTCTTTCTAGTGAGACCATCAGAGCTGGGTCTACATCTATGTGACCTGGAGGACGTGGTTTCTTATTTTCCAATGAACACTAGGCTACAGTACTGAATTATCTCTTTGTAGGTAAACTGTGACCACTCGGGTCTAAGAGTCTCCCCGTGTGGACTGTGAGGGCATTTGGTCATTCTCCACTTTTCGTGGTGTTTCTTGCTGCTGCACTGGGAGTTTGGTATTTTCTTCACGAAATACAAGGAGTTGAACTGGGACACAGTGCTGGAGGGAGTACTGTCATGTGTAGTGGGTCATGGTCTGCAGGAGAATGCACCAACCAGGCTTCTAGCCCACATAGATTGTCCCCTTGTCCATTGCAACCTGATTCTGAACATTGCCCTAAAAATTCTCCATATACCAATATGCATTTGCATATAAGAATTTCCTGGCTGCACCACGTCAGTCACATGCCATTTGGAAGCAATGGCAGATCCACATGGCCCCACCACGGATGTTTTATCACAAACCTGCACACCACAGCTTGCGCCTACAATTGAGGAGTATTCAACTTACTGGCATCTCTGTTCTACACCAATTTAATGAAACTCAGTCAATTAGGGCACTTTCTGGTACACTCATGATCAGCAACAGGGCATACAAAGGTTCTCCAGTGCCACCTGGTCATAGGAATTTCAAAAATTTCATGGTATTTATCTAGCCATTTTTCAAGGTGGAAGTTGGAGGCACTGTAGGTTTCAATTCATTTAGGAACCATTAAATTGTGAGGAAGCTCATTTCAATGAAATCTCTGGAGGACACTCACAGGCAAGTCTTCCCAAAGAGTAGCCAAAAGGTCACATGAAGCCAGGCCCATTGAGGTCTACAAGTGAGGTCTATGTGTGTTTTGACTGGCTGCCAAGTCTTTCAGAATAAAATCTTGTGATATCCTGGGTGAGATTCCCAGTGCTCTGTGGAAAGCCACCCTCGGCCTAGGTCTCAGTTTCCAAGGGCGAGTCTCATGTGTGGCCTCCTAAAAACTCAACACAATTCATGCCAATACTTCTCTGAGTTCAGTTCCATAACTCAGTCTCTAAGGGGAATCAGACCAGATTTCAAGTCCTGGTTGACCTACTCATCTCTTCCAACCCCAACACAAATGACCAAAATTAAACCAAAACATTCCCACATGACCCTCATCTTATTGCATATAGACACTCATCTTAACCTCTGCCTGGAAGTTTCCATGAAGGACACAGCCCAAGACAGTGTCCAAAATAGGCTTCCTTGCCCCTTATTTTCCTAATGTCAGGGTGGCCTGGACACCCTTCCTGTGACCCAGGAGTGATCAAATAGGCCTGCCGTAATACTGCTCTGCTTCTCCAATTTGAGGCCTACTGACAGTGGGGTTTAGAATCTTTATGTGAATTGGAGTCATGAGAAAACACAAGCACCTCTGGGCTAGCATGTGCAGGGCTTTGAAGAAATCATTTGACCCAAAGGATCCCTATTCTCACTTGATGGAGGTCAGGAACCTTACAGTGGAAGGCAAGAGACTTTATGCTCAATGACTCCTCTTTTGGGCATTTCGGTTTTGAATTCACACATGGGATCTTTCTTTATATCGATCAGGTGTTAAGAATCTAAGCCAAAGCCTCACACAGGGCCAAGAGGCTGATTCAGACACACCCCTTTCTAAAGCAATTAGGCAAAGAGCCACAGGTGAGGCACATTCATTTCCATTTGAAAAATGTTTTCTTCCAGCTTCACAAAGGGGTGGCCTGAGGCAAAGAAATTCCTGAAATACAGGGAAATAGAACAAAAGGTAAGCAAATGGCCCAAAGCACGGTTTTTCCACTGAGACTTTACTGGTCACACTGATATCTGAGTTTTCTTAGTTGCTCGCCATTCCCTTCAGCTATCCAGTACATGGCCATGTCACAGAGCTTGAAGGTGGTACTTCGCTTGGACACAAAACCATGAGCCTATTCTGGAGAGTGGCCAGAATTCAAAAATAAAACCAGACCTTAGGAAAATAGCAGGTGTTGCCCATCGATAAGGGAAGCCACAGTGCATTCATATATTTGGCTGGATGAATGCTGGGAAGCTTTCTACCAGACAGGACACATCCATTCATGCATTCTCTTTTCTAATGTTTACAACCACGGACCCAATGGGATACACAGACATAGAAACACTTGCCTTATCAAATCACTTATTAGAAACAGTTCACTCCAAACCAAACAAACCGCCATTCCCACCTATTCTGAGAACATGAGACAAAAGCACAAACACACACCCACACCCACAAAGCACCTTCTTCCCCCAAGTAGGTCTCTGACTATCCGGAGTGTCCTCTGACTATTGGGCCATACTATGTTCCCCTGAAATTGCCTGCCCTGTTTCAGATCTGGTTTCCTTGGCCAACTCTGTAAAGTTGTCAGGAGGCAGCGGTGATCCACTACCTGCTTTCTCAGGAAAGGCCACTCTTCAGAGCTTTCCTGGCTTTTGGCCATCCTCATATCAGTAGGTACCAACAAAGACTGATTCTGTCCTTGGTAAATCCAAAGAAGTGAGACCACTGCTACTGGGACTGGAATGGGATTTGGGTGCCTGGCTTCCTTGATCCCAAGTTCAGAGAGTTCTATCACCAAGGATGTGAGGTGAGGTCTGAGGTCACTTCCTTTAGGAACTGAATGAGCTCACACCCTTGGCAACCACTTTGTCCTAACAGTTGCTTACAAGGGTCCCCTGAAATGAAGGCTGCCCCTACTTTCTGTGACAGTTTCACAAGTTAGAATGGTATATTAACCATAGGCAACCGGGAACAGCTCTCCACACAGCCTGGTTTGGTCCTTCTTCTCTACATTAAGAAGAGAGACGATGATTCAGACATATCCCTTCATCCTGACCAGGTTGTTTGCAAGAGAAGATGACTTTTGCTCACTCAGTTCCTTCATAGCTGCCTACAACTTCTCCAGGGATCATTTTTGCATGTACCTTTGAGTTTCTTAGCAATAGGAAGTTCCCCTACATTCCTGTATTGTAAGACCTACTCTGTCCCTGCTCTTCTGTAAAGTTAGATTGAGGGAACAGTGTATGGTTAGGGTTAATAACAGGTTCAATTTGCATTAGGAATCATTCTGCTGGATGAATAATGGTATTGAAAACCTGCGATATTTACAAGAATATATAGGTGAAAATTAAGTATGAAAACAGAAATCTAGGTAAGATTTGAAGCCCAGAAGAGCATTGGGACCTTGATTGTGATACTGAGCTTTGATTTATTTTCTGCACAGATGTCTCAGATACATCAATATACAATGGAAAAGGTCCGTGTATTTTGGATGATTGATTGTCAAAGAGAACTTCCAGTCAAAAAGGGATAATCAGTAGGATTAGGAAGATAGTCGGTAGGTTTAGAAAGGAGAGTGAGCATAGGATTTGGACCAAAAGTTCTTTAGCTATAGGGTTTCGGGTATAGAGTGAATGTAAATGTCACCACATGTGAAGAGTCAGTCACAATGATGAACTGGGGAAAATATGTAGGAAAGCAGATATCAATAGAGACATTAGGAAATCTGGCAAAGTGTAGTCCGTAGTGAAAGGTTAATAAAATAGGTACTTATCACTTCCTGTTTTCTGTATGCTTAATAAAACACTGTTGAAATCTTGAGAAATGTTTGCTAGTCTTGTTCCCAGAATGTGCTGTCCTCAGCTGCCAAACTGCAGAAAGTAATTCCTCACCCGGTTGCCCACAAACAGCTCACTCGCCCGGACCCATCAATAAACATCCTGCCCTGCCCTCTCAAAGGAAAGTATATAAGCTCTGCTTAAGCTGTTCTCAGGGCTCTCTGCTCTATTCAAGTGAACTCTGAGGCCCAGCATGCTGGACCCATAATAAACCCTTTGCTTTTGCATGAGACAGTCTCTTGGTGGTTTCTTCCCCGGACGCTCGCCCGACCTTTACATATGGAGGTTCCACTGAGATCCAGCAGCGGCAGATGAGAGACCCCAACGGGCTCCTCTCGGGGTATGTAAGGTGCCTCTTTCTAGTTTCAGGTTTCAGGTTAGGGCTTGGCAAATGGCTGTTGATGAAGAGTGTGAGCTCTCTCCGACGGTGGCTGAGAGACATGTCATAGAGCCAAAGGCCACGTCACTGGGGGACTCCCCAGAGGACTCGGGAAATCGAGGAACAATAGTCTCCTCGACTCAGTGATATTTTGTTTCAGATTCGGTATTGCCAGCCCATCGGGTTTTGCCTGCTACTCAGTCCTGGTCTCAGTGTTGGACGTCCATTGCCTGTCTTTATTGTATTGTCTTGTCTGTGTCGTGTGTCGTGCTTTTACTGATTGTTTATCTTTCATTATGGGATAGAGCACTTCAATGCCTCTTTTGCTGACCCTTGATCATTGCACCAAAGTCCGCTTAAGGGCTCAGAATCTTTCTTTTTCAGTTAAACGCTGGACCTGGCAGACTCTCTGTGCCTCAGAATGGCCCACCTTTGGATTCAGATGGCCCCTAGAAGGATCTTTCTACTTCCCACTAATTTAAAAAGTCAGAGATATTGACTTTCAGCCAGCGCCACATAGACATCAGGATCAAGAGACATATATCTTAACTTTGCAGGACCTCTGCAATTCTCCTCCTCCATGTGTGAAGCTTTTCCTTGCCCCTGCCCCCGCTCCTACTCTTTCCGTCATGCTCTCTCAAACCTTCTGCTTCTCCTCCTCCTTCAACCTCTGTTCTCCCTGAGTCACAAGATTTTACTCTACTGGACTCTCGTCCTACTACTTATTCCCTGCCCTCGTCCCCCAACCCCCAACACCCTCTAAGTAATTCCCCTGCTGCTGTCTCAGCCTCTCCGCCATTGGAGGAAGCTAAGCGAGCCCAGCGCACTCCAGATAACTCCCCTGCGGAAAACACAGCCCCTCCTTTCCTGGAGGTTGCTGGCCCGGCTAAAGGAATTTGCCGGCGTTGAATGATTGAAATCCCTGGAACTCACGTGATGCTCCCTCTCCATTTCTAAGGAACAATGATTGATGACAACCATGGGGGAAAAATGCAAGCCTACCGGTATTTACCTTTCTCCTCTTCAGACCTAAATAACTGGAAAAATAACAATCCCCCTTTTACCGAGGACCCCACCTGGGTCTCAGGTGTGGTTGAGTCATTGATGTTTTCACACCAGCCTACTTGGGATGACTGCCAACAACTCCTAGGGACTCTCTTCATGACAGAGGAACAAAAGAGAATCTTCCTGGATTCTAGAAAAAAATATTCTCGGACCAGATGGGTGACCGACAAAACTTCCCAACATATGCAAAGCCGCCTTTCCCTTGCACCGACCCAACTGGGACCCCAAAACCTGTGAAGGTAATGAGCATCCTTCCTCTTATTGCCGGGCTCTAATAGTGGGTATCTTAGTGGCCGCTAGGCGACCAACTATTTTGGCCAAGGTAAGAGAGATTATTCAAGGGACTGATGAATGTCCCTCCATGTTCCTACAGAGAATTATGGAGGCATATAGCATATTTAATCCTTTCGATCCTCAGGGAGAGAATCAAAAGGCATCTGTCATGGTGGCCTTTATTGGGCAAGCTGTTCTGGATATTAAAAGACAGTTACAATGCTTAGATGGATTACAAGATATGACTTTGAGAGGTTTAGTCAGAGAAGCCAAGAAGGTATACTATAAGAGAGAAACTGAGGAAGACTAGGGAGCAAAGGGAGGATAAAAGAAACAAAAGACAGACTAAGGCATTGACTAAGATCCTGGTCACAACAACAAATAGACCAGAAATTAAGAAACATGGAGACAGGAAGGGACACCGGGGCCCACACAAGAGACCACCCCTGGCCTCAATTCAATGTGCCTACTCTAAAAAAAAGGACACTGGGCTAAAGAGTGCGCTAGAAAGGGACAGCCAGGCCAGCTGGACATTCTGACTCTGTAGGATTACTAAGAAAGTCGGGGCTCAGATCCTCTCCCCGAGCTCAGGTTAACTTTTGAAGTGGAGGGGACCCCAGTATACATTGAAGTGGATACAGGGGCAATATATTCTGCCTTTAAGGCCCCATTGGAACCTCTATCAAATAAAAGGTCTCTAATTCAAGGGGCTAATGGCAGTAAATATCAGGCTTGGACAACTAAGAGGACCATGGACCAGGGGAAAGGAAAAATCCATCACTCCTTCCTAGTAATCCCAGAATGCATGGCCCCATTGATTGGCAGAGATCTGCTCACAAAGCTCTGGGCCAAAATAACTTTTTACCCTGAAGGTCCCCAAGTGGAATTTCTAAATCCTTCAGTAAAAACTCCTATAATCACGGCTCTAACTATGTCAGTAGAAAATGTACATCAAATCACTCACCTTGGTTCAAAGAAACTGCATTCATTTCTGAAGGATCAAGAACAGAGTTTTCCATTAACCAACTCACAGTGAAAGGAAACAACTGAATGGATAACAAAAGCCTGTTGGGTCCATCAATTGGTTAATTCTTACCCTTCCAAGCTTCCTGCAGGAAAGCCCCTACAAGGAACCAGACCAGGACAATTCTGGGAAGTGGACTTTACTGAAATTAAGCCAGCAAGGAATGGACTTAAATATCTCCTAGTCTTTGTAGATACATTTTCAGGATGGATTGAAGCCTTCTCCCCCAAAAAAAGAAAAGAAAAGAAAAAAAAATGAAACAGCGCAAATGGTGGTCAAGAAGATCCTGGAAGATATTTTTCCAAGGTACGGCCTGCCTAAAGTAATAGGGTCTGATAATGGACCGGCGTTCGTGGCCCAGGTAACTAAGAGGTTAGCAAGGACCCTGGGGATTAATTGAAAGTTACATTGTGTTTACAGATCCCCGAGTTCAGGACAGGTAGAAAGAATGAATAGAACCATTAAAGAGACCATAACGAAATTAAACTTAGAGACCGGCATAAAAGATTGGACTATGCTCCTGCTTTATGTACTGTTTCATGCAAGAAATACTCAATCTATTTCTTTGTGTAACCTCACACCCTGTGAAATTCTCTATGGTGTCCCTCCTCCAGTAAGGGACCTACCCCAACTCTAAGACCTAACGATTCCTTCCACACCCCCTTGCTTAACAGACTTAAAGCTCTTGAAAGAACTCAGGGATACCTGTGAAAACAGATGGCCACTGCCTACCAACCTGGGGATGAGGGGACTCTACAGCGATATCAAGTAGAGACTTCGTCTATGTAAGACGACATCTGGTGTCATCCCTGGAACTCCGCTGAAAAGGACCATACCAGGTGCTACTTATAACACCTACAGGGTAAAGGTAGTCAAAATCACTTCCTGGATCCCTACCTCTCATCTCAAGCCTGTGCCCTGTCCAGACTCTGGCTGGAAACTGGAAAAGACTGGAAACACTTTCAAATTGTGGATTCGCTGTGTGGATAAGGCTATAGACTCTCCCCTTGACCACCAGTAGTCCTAACGCTCATAAGCCTGTTCAGCAGCGATGGCTGATCACAAATCCTACTGGAACGGAAGTATGGTCTATCTTGCATACAGCCCGTTTAGGGACCTGGTGGCCATCTCTCCAGCCAGACATTTGTCAGCTGTGTATAGGTCTTCCCGATTGGGATATCCCTATTGAAGAGGATCCCACTAAAATTCCATTAAATTCCTTCCATACCATAGATAATGGAAACAAATATTATTGATGTAGGGACACGCGAGCCAGATGCTGGTTTGCTAGCCTAGATTACTATGTTTGCCCAGTGTACTATCAAAGCCACAAACAGTCAAGGCTGTGTGCGGGGAACGCCAACATCTTCTGTAAGTCATGGGGATGTGAGCATACAGGGACTGCCACATGGAACCCAAACTACTCATGAAATTCTCTACACAGCATTGGCCATATTACCAATTAGACAACCAAAACCGATGGCCCCCAGAGGGGTCTCTAGATCCTCAAATTCTGTGTGAACTTTTTTACTTCTGCAAGTGCTCAAAAGGGTGAAAGGAGATTCCTCTATGTGGAGGCCTTTTCTCTCCTTTGCTCACATAATGAACTATGCTTCTCCAATACATGCTCACCCTCAGCCTTCTGCTCTAGACTCTCTGTTGTCACTCCCACCTCATCAACTTGATTTCTCCCCTCCAACTACTATATTAAAAACCCAAACCTCCACCGTTTCTCAGACCATTGCCCCCTTGCTGAGGTAGCAGGTACTGAGGTAACCCTCCACTCACTCACTCCTCTCTTCTCCTGTCAGTGCCCACACTGGGTCCCACCAGGTCCTCTTACCAGCTAACCCAAAGCTCAAACCAGCTGAGAAGAGCCCTCAGACCCCTATCCAAGATGTAATTAAAATGGCCTTTAAAGTTGCTTTGCCATCACTGAAAACAGGTTACTAAGAATTTAAAGTCCCTTACAGGCTTTTTGGGATACTCACTCCCATCTCCCGCTCTGTTCTACCCATTCTACTACTCATGTTTTTATTGCTAGGAAGATCTCAAAACCCTTTTCCATTATTTTTTTACATCTCTCCTTCCTCATTCTCAGATCCAAAGAGCTGCTCTCAGCCCTGCATTCCCCGTCTTCCCCCTCTGTACCAGGCCCACAGGAAAGTCTTAACTGACCTTATCCAGAAGTTTTCACCATGGCTAACTTTAGAACTTTCAGCAAAAGAGTCCCTATAAAAGAGTTCAGTGTAGATAAACTTCATCTTTTTGTGTTGCCCTGGTCTACCTGGCAACTGGCTGAAAAAAATCAGCACTCCTGAGCTAGACACACCCTTACTAGTTTTTCACAACATATGTGATCAAGGCTTCTGTCCTTTAGCTGGGGCTTCATAGAGATGGCTACATTGCTAAGATGAATAAGTTACAAACTGGGCTCCATGGAAACAGCTGGCAGGGGGAAAAAAAGGGAAAAAAAACTCTCCCCCACCCAGGTGTCCTTGAAAATTTAACTTGCCCAGAACTGAGGAAAAATCAGAAACAAAAACTGCTCTTTGTGAACTTCTGCAGACTGTGAACTTCAGAGCCCCTTCCCTTACATGTTGGGTACAAAATTCTGAAACTACCTAAACTTGGGTTTCAGGGGATTAATTGATTACAACAGGAGCAATGCCCTCTGAATCTGGTTGCAACCAAATATGACTGTTTCCTTGTCTTTGGTGCTATCTTAGGTGCCTTGCCTTGTCCGTCCCTACAACAATATAATTCTATATACTTAAACGTTGTTTATGTTTTTATGAAATGGTCAACAGAAGTGATTAATTGTGTAATGGTGCAGATGTTTCCCAGAGTGCTCTATTATGACGCAGGTTCATTTGAAGATCAAATAGAGGGGCATACAACCCGGTTCAGTTGGGAACATATATCTCTCACCTTATCCATTCTATTATGAATAGGAGTTGCTGCCTGGGTTCGCACAGGAACCACTGCCCTGGTCCATGGGACACAACAAATGACCCAATTAGAAGAAGCAATAGATCAAAACTTAAAGATATTAGAAAATTCCATCACAACTTTGCAGGAATCTTTTACCTCTCTCTTTGAAGTTGTTTTACAGAAAAGTCGAGGTTTGGACCTCCATTTCATGAGAGAAGGGAGCCTTTGTGCTGCATTGAGGAAAGAATGATTTTTTTTTTTATGTCTACCATACTGGAGTTGTAACAAACCCTATGAGTAAATTAAAAAGATGCCTTGAAGAGCATCAAAGAGAGATAGAGACCCAAAATTGGTGGTTTGAGTCTTGGTTTACACAGTCCCCCTGGTTAACTATGTTTTAATCAACCCTGGCCGGTCCAATAATAATCCTCATTTTATTGCTTACTATAAAACCCTGTTTCTCAACCATGTAATTTCTTTTCTCCAAGCTCAAATTGGACAAGTTAAACTTATGTTAATACCCCACTAGCATTCATAAAATGTGACACCCCCCAACAATCACTTTTATGATTAAAAGTAGCCAGAAGAAGAAGTGGGGAATGAAATGTTAATAAAATATGTACTTGTCACTTCCTGTTTTTCTGTATGCTTAACAAAACACTGTTGAAATGTTGAGAAATGTTTCCTAATCTTGTTCCCAGAATGTGCTGTCCCCAACTGCCAAACTGCAGAATGTACTCCCTCACGCGTTTACACACAAACCGCTAACTCCCCCTGACCCATCAATAAACTTCCCTCCCTGCCCTCTCCAAGAAAATTATATAAGTTCTGCTTAAGATGTTCTCAGGACTCTCTGCTCTATTCAAGTGAGCTCTAAGCCCCAGCATTCTGGACCCCAAATAAACCCTTTCTGTTGCATGAGATAGTCTCTTGGTGGTCTCATCCTCTGACACTCGCCCTACATTTACTTGGATGATTGAATGTAGATGAGAACATCCATTCAAAAGTGATAGTCGGTAAAATTAGGAAGATAGTCGGTAGGTTTAGGAAGAAGAGTGAGTATAAAATTTGGAACAAAAGTTCTTTAGCAATAGGGTTTTGGTTACAGAGTGAATGTAAATGTCAATACAAGTGAAGAGTCAGTCACAATGATGAATTGGAGAAAATATGTTGGAATGCAGGTATCAATACAGACATTACAAAATCAGGAAAAGTATAAAGTCAGTGATAGGATTAGACATTTTCAACAGGGTTGAGTTTGAATATATAATCTTAGGAAGAAACGAATATGTAGTCATCAATAGGATTGATATTTGACAGCAATAGGCAAATTGGACATTGATGTTTTTAGTAATCCATGTTCACTTTCCATTTAGGCTTTGGTACAAATATAAGTTTGACCTTTGAATTTTGTGTCCAGAATATTACTGTGATAACATGTATATATAGATCGGGTGACATAAGTATTTCTTCCACCATTTTTGGGAGCAATATTTTGAAGACTTATAAATTAGTATTTGGGGTACAAACAGGTGTACCCGGTGTCTATGAATATAGAGATAATGCATGAATAGACCAACTGTGAATAAGTAATATAACTGGTTCCACTTTAAATGGTGGATTGAATTGATATCTGAAAATATAAAAAATCGTATATTGATATACAATCATTCATTCCAACAAGTTATACATCAATGTTAATATTAGGGTTATGGTTTATCATGAAGGGTGTGTGAGTTTTGCTTCAATGTGATTATAAAAATCGAAAATAATGTGTTTGTAAAAAAGAATCTTGAGAAGACCAGTCAAGAAATATGGAAGAATACATGTGTTCTAAAGTAGGAAGTGATTGAAAGTGAAAAAATGCCTATAATTTTGTGATCTTTTTGATGAAATATATATCCTATGATGTGCATAAACTGAAGAAATAGTAATGTACCAGTGTTGAATTAAAATGAACATCAAAATACACATCATGTTCCATATGAATCTTCTTGCATTGAGGTTAAACTGGGTCAGTTACTCTAGATATATTAGGATTTGTATGCAACATTCACTGAAGTTAGTTTTCAGTACTAAACACAAAAAAGTATTTCAGGTGGATGAATATTTCTGAGAATAATATTTAGAAAAGATGATGATAAATCCACATACATGAATATGAATGAATTAAGGGAGTGTATATTAAGATACAAATATTTCATATTTTGAAAAATCTGGAGAATGTGTGTATGTATATATATATATATATATATATATACACACACACACACACACACACACACACATATATATACATACAAACACACATATATATACATACACACACACACATTAACAACTAGCAATATATATGCTATTCGAAATTCATCATGAAATATATATCATTCACAGATCTAAAAATATTCATTTTACTGAACATGGATTTATATATAATGTTGTAAAACTAGGAAGCTCACCCATTGGTTATATTTTCAGTTCCAACAGCGTTTAGGAGGAGTGATCTTCTCTCACAATTTGTATCTGCCAAGTCGTTCACCTCACAAGAATGTAGGTGTGGTACCAGGTAGGATTCTATATGTGTTTATTGCTGTTGCATTGGGAGTTTAGTAATTGCTTCATGGAATCCAAGGAGTTCAACTGGGACACAGTGCTGGAGCAAGTTCTCTCAGGCGTGGTGCTTTATGGTATGCAGGAGAATGCACCAACCAGGCTTCTATCCCACATAACTTGCCCCCTTAAACATAGCAACCTGATTGTAAACATTGCCCTGAAACGTCACCATATAACAAGATGCCTTTGCATAGGAGGGTCTGCTGATTGCACCATGTCAGTCACAAGCCATTTGGAAGCCAATGGCAGATCCACATGGCCCCACCACAGATGTTTTTTCACACACCTGCCAACCACTACTCTAGGACAACTACTCAGCAGGCTCCAACTTATTTTCATGAAACCCAATCAATCAAGGCACTGTCTGGTACACTCATGATCAGCATCAGAATATCCAATGGTTCTCCAGTGCCACCTGGTCATGGGAAATTGAAAATTTTCATGGTATTTATCTAGCCATTTTTCACGGATGAAGTTGGATGCACTGTGGGTTTCAATTCATTCAGGAACCATTAAATGTTGAGGAAACTCATTTCAATGTAAGTTCTGGAGAATTCTCACAGGCAAGGCTTCCCAAAGAGTGGCCAAAAGGTCACATGAAGCCAGGGCCATTGAGGTCTAAAATGTGATGCCATTGTCTGTTTTGACTCTCAACAATGGCTTCCAAGTCTTTCAGAATAAAATCATGTGATATCCTGGTTGAGATCAGAGTGCCCTGTGGAAAGCTACCCTGGGCCTTCATCTCAGTTTCCAAGGATGACTCTCATGCGTGGCTTCCTCAAATCCCAACACAATTCATAGCAATACTTCTCTGAGGTGAGTTCCAGAACTCAGTCTCTAAGGGGAATCACACCAGAGTTCAAGCCCAGGTGGACCCAGTCATCTCTTCCAACTGCCACACAAATGACCACAATAAAACCGAAATTCTCCCACATGGTCCTCATCTTCTTCCATATTGACACTCATCATAACCTCTGGCTGGAGGTGTCCATGAGGGACGCAGCCCAAGACAGTGTCCAAAATAAGCTCCGTTGCTCCTCATTTGCCTAAATTCATGGTGGCCTGGACACCCTTCCTTTATACCAGGAGTGATCAAAAAGGCCTGCCTGTCATACTGCTCCACTTTTCCCATTTGAGGCCTATTGAGTGTCACTTAAAGATACTTTATGTGAATTGGAGTGATGAGAAAACCTAAGCACCTACAGGATAGCCTCAGAAGGGCTTTGACGAACTCATCTGACCCAAATGATCCCTATTCTCACTTGATGGAATTCAGGAACCTTACAGAGGAAGGCAGAAGACTTCATCCACAATTACAGCTCTTTTTGCCATTTTTGATTTGGATGCACACATGGGATCTTTCTTTAGATCCATCAGGTGCTGAGAATCTAAGTCAAAGAATCACACTGGGCCAAGAGGCTGATTCAGACACAACTCTTTCCAAATCAATTAAGTAAAGAGCCAAAGGTGAAGCCTATTTATTTCCATTTGAAAACTATTTTCTTCAGGATTCACAAAGGGGTGGTGTGAGACAAAGACTTCCTGACTCTCAGGGCAACAGAACAATAGGTAAGCAAATGGCCCAAAGCAGGGTTTCTCCACTGAGACTTTCCTGGTCAACTGATATCTGAGTTTTCTCAGATGCTCGTCATTTCCTTCAGCTATCCAGAACATTGCCTTGTCACAGAGCTTGGGTGTGGTACATAACATAGACACAAAACCATGAGCCTATTCTGGAGAGTGTCCAGAATTCTGGAGGAAAACAGCAACTTAAGAAGGTAGCAGGTATTGCCCATTAATAAGGCAATCCACAGTCCATTCATAAAATGGGCAGGATGAATGCTGGGAAGCTTTCTACTAGACAGGACATATCCATTGATGCATTCTCTTTTCTAATGTCTACAACCACGGACACAGTGTGATACACAGACCCAGAAACACTTGCCTTGTTAAACGACTTACTAAAAACAGTTCACTCCAAACCAAACAAACAGACTTTTCTTCCTATTCTCAGAACATGAGACAAAACCACAAACCCACACCCACACCGACAATGACACCTTCTTCCCCCAAATCGGTATGAGACTATCCGGAGTATCCTCTGACTGGTGGGCCATACTATGTTCCCCCGAAATGTCCTGTCCTGTCTCAGATCTGGTCTCCTTGGCCAACTCTGTGAAGTTGTCAGGAGCCAGGAGTGAGCCACTACCTGCTTTTCCAGGAAAAACCCCTCTTCCAAGCTTTCCAGGCATTTGGCTTCCTCACCTTAGTAGGTACCAAGAAAGACTGATTCTGTCCTTGGTAAATCCAAACAAGTGAGACCACTGGGACTGGGACTGGGACTGGATCTGGGTGCCTGGCGTCCTGGATCCCATGTTCAGAGAGTTCCATCAATAAGGAAGTGCTTTGAGGTCATTTCCTTCAGGAACTGAATGAGATCACTGCCTCGGCAACAACTTTGTCCTAAGAGTTTCTTCCAACGGTCCCATGAGATGGAGGCTGCTCCTACTTCCTGTGACACTTTCACAAGTTAGAATGGTATATCAACCATAGGGAACCAGGAACAGCTCTCCACACAGTCTTGGTTTGTCCATCTTCTCTACATTAAGATGAGAGAGGCTGATTCAGAAACATCCCTTCATCCTGACCAGGTTGTTTGCAATGGAAGATAACTTTTGCTCTCTCAGGTCCTTCATACCTGCCTACATCTTCTCCAGTGATCATTTCTGCATGGAGCTTTGAGGTTCTCAGCAGATGGAAGATCCACTACATTCCTGTATTGTAAGATCAACACTGTCCCTGCTCTTCTGTAAACATGTTATTAACACAAACAGTGTATGGTTAGTGTTAATAACATGGTCCATTTGGGTTAGGAATTATTCTGCTGCATGAATAATGGTATTGGAAACTTGTGATTATTTTAAGAATATAGAGATGAAATATATGTATGAAAAAAGAAATCGAAGTAAGATTTGAAGCCCAAAAGGGCATTGGGCCCTTAATTGTGATACTTAGCGTTGAATTACATTCTGCACCGATGTCTCAGATAAATCAATATACAATAGCATAAGACCTTGTACCTTGAATGATTGAATGTAGAAGAGAACATCCAGTCAAAAAGGGATGCTCGGTAGGATTAAGAAGATAGTTAGTATGTTTAGGAAGAAGAGTGAGTATAGGATTTGGAACAAAAGTTCTTTAGCAATAGGTTATTTATTAGGGTGTGAATGTAAATGTCAGCACATGTGAAGAGTCAGTCACAATGATGAACTGGGGAATATATGTAGGAAAGCAGATAGCAATAGAGACATAATGAAATCAGGCAAAGTATAAACTGAGGGATAGGATTAGACATTTTCAATTGGGTTGAGTTTGAATATATAATTTTAAGAAGAAACACATATGTAGTCACCAATAGGATTGACATTTGAGAGCATTAGGGAACCTGGACATGGATGTTTTTAGTAATCCATGTTTTCTTTCCATTTGGGCTTTTATACAATCATAAGTGTGACCTTTACATTTTGTGTCCAGAATATTTCTGTGATTAAATGTATATAAAGATCAGGTGACATGAGTCCACATCCACCATTTCAGGGAGCAATATTTTGAAGACGTATAAATTAGTATTGGGGGTACAAAGAGGTGTACACTGTGTCTATGAATACAGAGATAATGCATGAATAGACCATAGTGTGAATAAATAATATAACTGGTTCCACTTTAAATATTGGATAGAATTGATATCTGAAAAGATATAAGAAATCTTATATTGACATACAATCATTCATTCAAACCAGTTATACATCTAATGGTAATATCAGAGTGATAATTAATATGAATGGTATGTGAGTTTTGCTTCAAAAGTGATTATGAAAATCAAAATTAATTTGTTTGGTATAAAATCTCATGAAAAGACCAGTCAAGAAACTTAGAGGAATACATGTGTTCTGAAGCAGGAAGTGATTGAAAGTGAAACAAATGCCTATAAATTTTTGAACTTGTGGATGAAATGATATATCCTTCGATGTCCATAAACTGAAAAAGTAATAATGTACCAATATTGAATAAAAATAAACTTCAAAATACACATCATGTCCCGTAGGATTCTACTTGCATTGATGTTAAACTGATTCAGTTACTGTAGAAATATTAGGATTTGTAAGCTCCATTCACTGAAGTTAGTTTTCAGTACTAGGAAATAAATATGTATTTCAGGCGGATGAATATTTCTGAGAATTATCTTGTGAAAAGTTGATTATAAACCACATATAGAAACATGAGTGAATTTAGGGAGTGTATAATAAGACATATATATTTCATATTTTGAAAAATCTGGACAGAATATATATATATATATATATATATATATATATATATATATATATATATAGATAGATAGATAGATAGACACACACAGACATTATAATGTAGCAATATAAATGCTAATCGAAATTCACCGTGTAATACATATCATCCACATATCCAAAAATATTCATTTTACTGAACATCGATTTATATATAATGTTGTTCATCTAGGAAATTCACCAATAGGTTTAATTTTCAGTTCCATCATTATTTATGGGGAGTGATATCTTATCACAATATGTATCTTTCAAAATCAGCGAGCTTACAAAAATGTACTTGTGATACCAGGTAGGATTCTAAATATGCATAAAAAATACATGTGATGAATAGGCTACAGAGAATGGGAGACAGAAATTTACATATGTGTTAACTTTAAAAACTCAAGGAGAACAATTACAATGAAAAGTTTACTAGATTTATAACACATACCCTTGATAAAGCAGAAGGGAAGTCCAAGTATACACCATGCCTCCTATGAACGGCCTGTATTTCTATTCTGTTAGGTTTCTTGTTCTCCATCATATTAGGATTAGTAGTCAGAGTCTAGTAGGTTATGGGTTAATGTCAGGGATTCAGTATTTCAAATGGAAAATATGAAAATGAATCTAATGTGTATGCAAATATGTGCTACACAAAAATCATCCCACTCTCATCCAGAACAATGCCTTGACATAACCTTCGCCCCAATTAAGACACAATTAGTGGAGAAGAGTTAGAAAATCTGTGAATACGTATGTGGAAATGAAAATGCTCAGGAGTTCACAGCCTTGGAGGCGGTAGAGAAATTTCCAAAAGTATGGGATAGGGTAAATACTCCACAAATATGGAGTTCTGCTGGCCTAATGACTCTTTGAGAAACTGCCTTTGAAGTTGGGACCTTGTAATATATGTTGTTGTCAGGAGCTTCACCTTCCTTTGTAGTGAGACAATCAAAGCTGGATCTGCATATATGTGACCTGAAGGACATGGTTTCTTATTTTCTAGTGAACATGAGGCAGCAGCTCTGAATTCCCTCATTGTAGGTAAACTGTGGCCACTGGGAGCTAAGTGTCTCCTCGTGTGGACTGAGAAGCCATTTGGTCATCCTCCACTTTTCCTGGTGATTCTTACTGCTGCACTGGGAGTTTGGTATTGGCTTCAGTAAATACCATGATTTCAACGGGGACACAGTGCTGGAGGGAGTACTCTCATGTGTGGTGGGTCAGGGTGTGCAGGAGAATGCCCCAACCAGGCTTCTATTCAACAAAGCTTGCCTCCTTGTCTGCAGCAACCCAATTCTGAACATTGCCCTAAAACCTCCCAATGTAACAAGATGCCTTAACATATAAGGGTCTGCTGGCTGCACCATGTCAGTCACAAAGCATTTGGAAGCCAATGGCAGATCCATGTGGCCCCATCACAGATGTTTTATCATACACCTGCAAACCACTGCTCTAGGCCCACTACTAAGCAGGTTCCAACGTACTGGCACCTTTGTTCTACACCATTTTCATGAAACCCAGTAAATCAAGGCACTGTCTGGTACACTCATGATCAGCAACAGAACATCCAAAGATTCTCCAGTGCCACCTGCTCTTGGGAATTTCAAATATTCCATGGTATTTATCTAGCCATTTTTCAAGGATGAAGTTGGTGTCACTGTGGGTTTCAATTCATTCAGGAACCATTAAATGGTGAGGAAGCTCATTTCAATGAAAGCTCAGGAGAACTCTCACAGGCAAGTCTTCCCAAAGAGTGGCCAAAAGGTCAAATGAAGCCTGGCCCATTGAGGTCTACAATGTGAGTTCCATGTGTGATTTGACTCTCAAGTATGGCTGCCAAGTTTTTCAGAATGAAATCATGTGATATCCTAGCTGAGATTCCCAGTGCTCTGTGGAAAGCCATCCTGGGCCTAAATCTCAGTCTCCAAGGGCAATTCTCATGCGTGGCCTTCTAATATCCCAACAGAATTCATGGTAATACTTCTCTGAGTTCAGTTCCAAAACTCAATCTCTAAGGGGAATCACACCATAGTTCAAGCCCAGGTTGACCCAGGAATCTCTTCCTACTGCCACACAACTGACCACAATTAATACCAAAACACTCCCACATGACCCTCATATTCTTTTATATAGACACTCATCATAACCCCTGGGTTGAGGTTTCCATGAGGGGTGCATACCAAGACAGTGCCCAAAATAATCTCCCTTGCCTCTAATTTGCCTAAAGTCAGGGTGGCCTGGAAACCCTTCCTGTTAACCAGGGATGATCAAATAGGCCTGCCATTAATACTGATCTACTTCTCCAAATAATCACACTGGGAAAATATGCTGATTAAGACACATCTCTTTACAAAGCAATAAAACAAAGAGCCACAGGTGATGCCTCTTCATTTCCATTTGAAAACTCTTTTCTTCAGGATTCACAAAGGGGTGGCCTAAGGCAAAGACCTTCTAGATATTCACAGCACCAGAACCATAGGTAAGCAAAATTCCCAAAGCAGGGTTTCTCCACATAGACTTTACTGTTCACACTGATATCTGAGTTTCCTGAGATGCTCCCATTTCCTTCAGCTCTCCAGTACATGGCCATGTCACAGAGCTTGGAGGTGGTACATATCTTGGACAGAAAACCATGAGCCTATTCCGGAGAGTGGCCAGAATTCAGGAATAAAACAGGAAATTAGGAAGTTAGTCATTGCTACCCATCCATAAGGAAAGCTGCAGTCCAATCATGAATCGGGCAGTATGAATTTTGGGAAGCATTATACTAGACAGGACACATTCATTGATGCATTATGTTTTCTAATGTCTACAACTACAAACACAGTGGGATACATAGACATAGAAACACTTGCCTTGTCAAACGACTTACTAGAAACAGTCCACTTCAAATCAAACAAACTGCCTTTCCTACCAATTCTCAGAACATGAGACAAAACAACAAACTCACACCCACAACAACATAGGACTTTCTTCCCCCAAGTAGGTCTTTGACTCTCCGGAATTTCCTCTGACTGTTGTACCATACTATGTTCCCCGAAAATGCCCTGTACTGTCTCAGAGCTGGAATTTTTGGCCAACTCTTTGAAGTTGTCAGGAGCCAGCTTTGAGCCACTACCTTCTTTCTCAGGGAAGGCCACTCTCCAAAGCTCTCCTGGCATTTGGCCATTCTCAAATCAGTAGGTACCAAGAAAGACTGATTCTGTCCTTGGTAAAACCAAACAAGTGAGCCCACTGGGACTGGGTCTGGGACTGGTTCTGTGTGCCTGGCTTCCGGGATTCCAAGTTCAGAGTGTTCCAAGACCAAGGAAGTGAGATAGGTCACTTCCGTTCGGAACTGAATGAGGTCACTGGTTTGGCAACCACTTTGTCCTAACAGTTCCTTCAAAGGGTAACATGAGATGGAGGCTGCCCCTACTTTCTGTGACACTTTCACAACTTAGAATGGTATATCAACCATAGGCACCCAGGAACAGCTCTCACACAGAACTGGTTTGGTCCATCTTCTCTACATTAAGAAGAGAGAGGCTGATTCACACACATTCCTTCATCCTAACCAGGTTGTTTGCCTTACAAGATGACTTTTGCCCTCTCAGGTCCTTTATAGCTGCCTTCATCTTCCCCAGGGATAATTTCTGCATGGACCTTTGAGGTTCTCAGCGGGTGGAAGATCCCCTATATTCCTCTATATTAAGACCAACTCTGTCCCTGTTCTTCTATAAAGTTAGATTGAGGGAACAATGTATGATTAGGGTTAATAACATGTTCAATTTGAGTTAGGAATCATTCTGCTGGATGAATAATGGTATTGGGAACCTGGGATATTTATAAGAATATAGATGTGAAATATAAGTATGAAAACAGAAATCTAGGTAAGATTTTAAGCCCAGAAGGGCATTGGGTCCTTGATTGGAATACTTAGCATTGAATTTCGTTCGCACAGATGTCTCAGATAAATCAATATACAATGGCATATCACCTTGTACCCTGGATGATTGAATGTAGAAGAGTTCATCCAGTCAAAAAGGGATAGTTGTTAGGATTAGGAAGATAGTCGGTCTGTTTCGGAAGAAGAGTGAGTATAGGATTTGGACCAAAAGTTCAATAGCCCTAGGTTTTCGGTTAGAGAGTGAATGTAAATTTCAGCACATGTGGAGAGTCAGTCACAATGATGAACTGGGAAAATTATGTAGGAAATCAGATATCAATACACACATTATGAAACCAGGCAAAGTATAAAGTGAATGATAGGATTAGACATTATCAATAAGGTTGAGTTTCAATATATAATCTTAGGAAGAAACAAATATGTAGTCACCAATATGATTGACATTTGAGAGCATTAGGCAACCTGGACATGGATGTTTTTAGTAATCCAGGATCACTTTCCATCTAGGATTTGCTACAATCAGAAGTGTGACCTTTGCATTTTGTGATCAGAATATTACTGTGATAAAATGTATATGTAGATCAGGTGACATGAGTATTTCTTCTAACATTTCTTGGAGCAATATTTTGAAGAGATATAACTTAGTATTGGGGGTACACAGAGTTGCACCCTGTGTCTATGAATGTAGAAGAAATGCATGAATTGACAATACTGTGAATAAATAATATACTGTTTCCACATTAAATCATGGATTGAATTGATATCTGAAAATACGTAAGAAATCTTATATTGATATACAATCATTCATTCCAACGAGTTATACATCTAATGGTAATATTAGGGTTATGTTTTATCATGAAGGGTGTGTGAGTTTAGCTTCAAAAGTTATTATGGAAATGGAAAATAATGTGTTTGGAAAGAAATCTCATAAAAAGATGAGTCAAGAAATATAGAGGAATTCATATGTTCTGAAGCAGGATTTGATGGTAAGTATAAAAAAAGCCTATAAATTTCCTAACTTGTGGATGAAATATATATCCTATGATGTGCAAAAACTGAAAAAATAGTAATGCACCAGTGTTGAATGAAAATGAACGTCAAAATACACATCATATCCCATAGGAATCTAATTGCATTGATGCTAAACTGGGTCAGTTACTGTAGAAATATTATGATTTGTATGCACTATTCACTGAAGTTAGTTTTCAGTAGTAGGAAACAAATACGTATTTCAAGTGGATGAATTTTTATGAGAATAATCTTGTGAAATGTTGACTATAAATTTACATATATGAACACGAATGAATTTAGGGAGTGTATAATAAGAAACATATATTTCATATTTTGAAAAATCTTGAGAGTGTATATATATATATATATATATAGATATGTGTGTGTGTGCATTTATGTATATATATATATATATATATATATACACACACACACACACACACACACACACACACACACACACAGACACTAAAATGTATCAATATGCATGCCAATCAAAATTCACTATGAAACATATATCATCCACAGATCCAAAAATAATCATTTTACTGAACATGGATTTATGTATAATATTGTTCAACTAGGAAGTTCACCCATAGGTTGAATTTTAAGTTCCAACAGCGTTTAGGAGGAGTGATCTCTTCCCATGATTTGTATCTCCCAAGACAGCCAAACTCACAAGAATGTACGTGTGATACCAGTTATGTTTCTATATTTGCATATAAAAATACATGTGCTGAACAGGCTACAGAGAAAGGGAGACAGGAATTCACATATTTGTTAACTTTAAAAACACATGGAGATCTATTTCAATTAAAAATTGACTAGATTTATAACACCTACACTTTATCATGCAAAAGGAAAGTCCAACTATACACCATGCCTTCTCTGAACTGCTTTCATTTCCATTCTGTTTGGTTATTTTTGTCCATCATTTTAGGATTAGTAGTCAGAGTCTATTAGGGTATGGGTTAGTGTCAGGAATTCAGTAATTCGAATGGAAAATAGGAAAATGAATCCAATGTGTATGCAAATATGTGCTACACAAAAATATTTCCACTCTCATCCAGAACATTGCCTTTACATTACCTTTGCCTCAAATAAGACACGATTAGAGAAGAAGAGTTAGGAAATCTGTGAATACATATCTGAAATGGAAAATATTCAGGAGTTCACAATATTGGATGTGGTAGAGGAGTTTCCAAAAGTAAGGGACAGGGTAAACACTTCACAAACATGGAGCTCATTGGGCCTAAAGACTCTTGAGAAACTGCCTCTGAGGTTGGGCACTTGAAATATATGTTGTTGTCAGGAATTTTAGCATCCTTTCTAGTGAGACCAACAAAGCTGGGTCTGATCTCTGTGACCTGGAGGATATGTTTTTTTTTTTTTTTTTTTTTTTTTTTTCCAATGAACATGAGGAAGCAGTGCTGAATTCTCTCTTTGTAGGTAAACTGTGGCCACTGGGGTCTAAGTGTCTCCCCATGTGGACTGTGAAGCCATTTGATCATCTTCCACTTTTCGAGGTGTTTCTTGCTTCTGCATGGTGAATTTGGTATTTGCTTCAGGAAATACAAGGAGTTCAACAGGTACCAGTTATGGAGGGAGTTCTGTCACGTGTGGTGGGTCAAGGTCTGCAGGAAAATGCACCAACCAGGCTTCTACCCCACATAGCTTGCCCGCTTGTCCATAGCAATCTGATTCTGAACATTGCCCTGAAACCTCTCCATATAACAAGATGCTTTTATATATAAGGGTCTGCTGACATCACCATGTCAGTCTCAAGCCATTTGGAATCCAAGGGCAGATCCACATGGTACCACCACAGATGTTTTATCACATACCTGCACACCACTGCTCTAGGCCCACTACTCAGCAGTCTCCAACTTACAGGGATCTCTTTTCTACACTGTTTTCATGAAACCAAGTAAATCCAAGCACAGTCTGGTACACTCATGATCAGCAACAAGTCATCCAAAGTTTCTCCATTGCCACCTGGTCATGGAAATTTCAAAAAATCCATGGTATGTACATAGCTATTTTTCAAAGATGAAGTTGGAGGCACTGTGGGTTTCAATTTATTTAGGAAACATTAAATGGTGAGGAAGCTCATTTCAAGGAAATCTCTGGAGAACTCTCACAGGCAAGGCTTCCCAAAGAGTGGCCAATATTTCACATGAATCCAGGCCCATTGAGGTCTAAAATGTGAGGTCCATGTGTGTTTTGACTCTCAATTATGGCTGCCAAGACTTTCAGAATAAAATCACGTGAAATCCTGGCTGAGATTCCCAGTGCTCTGTGGAAGTAACCTTGGCCTAGATCTCAGATTTAAGGGTGACTCTCATGTGTTGCCTCCTAAAATCCCAACACAATTCATGGCAATACTTCTCTGAGGACAGTTCCAGAATTCACTCTCTAAGGGGAATAACACCAGAGTTCAAGCCCAGGTGAACTAAGTCATCTCTTTCAACCGCCACACAAATGACCAGAATTAAAACCAAAACACTCCCACATGGCCCTCAACATCCTCCATATAGACACTTATCATAACCTCTGGCTGGAAATTTCCATGAGGGGTGCAGACAAAGAAAGTATCCAAATAAGTTCCCTTGCCCCTCATTTTCCTAAAGTCAGGGTGGCCTGGACACCCTTCCTGAGAACCAAGAGTGATTAAATAGGCCTGCACTTAATACTGCTCTGCATCTCCAATTTGGGGCCTACTTACTTTCAGGTATAGATTCTTTATGTGATTTGGAGTCATGAGAAAAGCCAAGCACCTCTGGGCTAGTCTCTGCAGGGTTTGAAGAACTCATTTGACCCAAATTATCCCTATTCTCACTTGATGGATTTCAGGAACCTAACAGAGGAAAGCAAAAGACTTAATCCACAATGACTGCTCATTTGGCCATTTTGGTTTTGGATGCACACATGGTATCTTTCTTTAGATCCATCAGGTGCTAAGAATCTAAGCCACAGCCTCACATAGGGTCATGAGGCTGATTCAGACACATCCCTTTCCAAAGCAATCAAGCAAAGAGCCACAGGTGATGCCCATTCATTTGCATTTGACAACTCATTTCTTCAGGCTTCACAAAGGGGTGGTCTGAGGCAAAAAGCTTCCTGAAATTCAGGGCAACAGAACAATAGGTAAGCAAATGGCCCAAAGCAGGATTTCTCCACTGAGACTTTCCTGGTCACACTGATATCTGAGTTTTCTGAGATGCTCGCCATTCCCTTTAGCTATCCAGTACATGGCCATGTCACAGAGCTTGGAGGTGGTATATATATTGGACACATAACCATGAGCCTATTCTGGAGAGTGGAGTGGATTCAGGAACAAAATATAATCTTAGGAAGATAGTAGGTTTTGCCCATTCATAAGGCAAGCCACAGTCCATTCATAAATTGGCAGGATGAATGATGGGAAGATTTCTACTAGACAGGAGACATCCATTGATGCATTCTCTTTTCTAATGTCTAGAACCACGGACACAGTGGGATACACAGACTTAGAAACACTCGCCTTTTCAAAAGACTTATTAGAAACAATTCACTTCAAACCAAAAAACCGCCTTTATTACCTATTCTCAGAACATGAGACAAAACCACAAACCAACACCCACATCCACAAAGACACCTTCTTCCCCCAAGTCAGTCTGTGACTATCCATAGTGTCCTCTGATTGGTGGGCCATACTATGTTACCCCGAAATGGCCTGTCCTGTCTCAGATCTGGTCTCCTTGGTCAACACTGTGAAGTTCTCAGGAGCCAGCGGTGATCCACTAACTGCTTTCTCAGGAAAGGCCACTCTTCAGAGCTTTCCTGGCATTTGGGCATCCTCACCTCCGTAGGTACCAACAAAGACTGACTCTGTCCTTGGTAAATCTGAACAATTGAAACCACTGCGACTGGGACTGGGACTGAGACTGAATTTGGGTGCCTGGCTTCCTGGATCCCAAGTTCAGAGAGTTCCATCACAAAGGATGTTAGGTGAGGTCACTTCCTTTAAGATCTGAATGAGGTCACTGCCTTGGCAACCACTTTGTCCTAACAGTTGCTTCAAAGTGTCCCATAAAATGGAGGCTGCCCCTACATCCTGTGACACTTTCACAAGTTAGAATGGTATATCAACCATAGGCACCCGGGAAGTGCTCTCCACACTGGCCTAGTTTGGTCCTTCTTCTCCATATTAAGAAGAGAGAGGCTGATTCAGACACATCCCTTCATCCTGACCAGGTTGTTTTCAATGGAAGATGACTTTTGCTCTCTCAGTTCGTACATATGTGCCTACAACTTCTCCAGGGATCATTTTTGCGTGGACCTTTGAGTTTCTCAGCAGTTGGAAGAAACCGTAAATTCCTGTATTGTAAGACCAACTCTGTCCCTGCTCTTCTGTAAAGTTAGATTGAGGGAAGAGTGTATGGTTAGGGTTAATAACAGTTTCGATTGGGGATAGGAATCATTCTGCTGGATGAATAATGGTATGGCGAACCTTCGATATTTTCAAGAATATATATGTGAAATATAAGCTCAAAAACAGAAATAAAGGTAATATTTGAAGCCCAGAAGGGTGTTGGGCCCTTGATTGCAATATTTAGCATTGATTTATTTTCTGCACAGATGTCTCAGATAAATCAATATACAAATGCATAGGACCTTGTACTTTGGATTATTTATTGTCAAAGAGAACTTCCAGTCATAAAGGGATAGTCGGGGGGCTGGGGATGTGGCTCAAGTGGTAGCGCGCTTGCCTGGCATGCGTGCGGCCCGAGTTCGATCCTCAGCACCACGTACAAACAAAGATGTTGTGTCTGCCAAGTACTAAAAAAAATAAATGTTAAAAAATTCTCTCTCTCTCTCCCTCTCTCTCTAACTCTTTCTTTAAGAAAAAAAATTTTAAAAAAAGAATAGTCGGTAGGATTAGGACGATAGTCGGTAAGTTTAGAACGGAGAGTGAGTATAGGATTTGCACCAAAAGTTCTTTAGCTATGGGGTTTCGGGTATAGAGTGAATGTAAATGTCAGCACATGTGAAGAGTCAGTCACAATGATGAAATGGGGAAAATATGTAGGAAAGCAGATTTCAATAGAGACATTAGGAAATCTGGCAAAGTATATTCGGTAATGAAAATTTAGTAAAATAGGTAAATGTCACTTCCCGTTTTTCTGTATGCTTAGCAAAACACTTTTGAAATCTTGAGAACTGTTTGCTAATCTTGTTCCCAGAATGTGCTGTCCCCAACTGCCAACCTGCAGAATGTACTCATTCACCCGGTTGCACGCAAACTGCTCACTCGCCCAGTCCAAACAATAAAGTTCCCTCTCTGCCCTCTCCAAGCAAAGTATATAAGCTCTGCTTAAGCTGTTCTCAGGGCTCTCTGCTCTATTCAAGTGAGCTCTGAGCCCCAGCATGCTGGACCCCCAATAAACCCTTTGCTTTTGCATGAGACAGTCTTTTGGTGGTCTCTTCACCCGATGCTCGTCTGACCTTTACATATGGAGGTTCCAGTGAGATCCGGCAGTGGCGAACGAGAGACCCCAACAGGCTCCTCTTGGGGTATGTATGGTGCCTCTTTCTGGTTTCAGGTTTCAGGTTAGGGCTTCGCAAAATGGCTGTCAATGAAGAGTGTTACCTCTCTCCGATGGTGGCTGACATACGTGTCACAGAGCCACAGGCCACATCCCTGGGGGATGCACCAGAGTACTCGGGAAATCGAGGAGCAATAGTCTCCTCAACTCAGTGATATTTTGTTTCAGATTCGGTATCGCCAGCCCATCGGGTTTGGCCAGATACTTAGTCCTGGTCTCAGTGTTGGAAGTTCCATTGTCTGTCTTTATTTTCTTGTCTTGTCTGTGTCGTGTGTCATCGCTTTTACTGTTTGTGTATCTTTCATTATGGGACAGAGCACTTCAATGCCTCTGTCCCTGACCCTTGATCACTGGACCAAAGTACCCTTAAGGGCTCAGAATCTTTCTTTTTCAGTAAAATTCTGGACCTGGCAGACTCTCTGTGCCTCAGAATGGCCCACCTTTGGATTCGGATGGCCCCTAGAAGGATCTTTCTACTTCCCACTAATTTAAAAAGTCAGAGGATATTGTCTTTCAGCCAGGGCCACATATCCATCCGGATCAACAGCCATATATCTTAACTTGGCAGGACCTCTGCAAATCTCCTCCATGGGTGAAGCATTTCCTTGCCCCTACCCCTGCTCCTACTCCTTCCCCCATGATCTCTCAAACCCTCTGCTCCTCCTCCTCCTCCACCCTCTGTTCTCCCTGAGTCACAAGATTTGACTCTACTGGACTCTGGTCCCCCTCCTTATCTCCTGCCCACGTCCCCCAAAGACCAACACCCTCTAAGTGATTCCCCTGCTGCTGACTCAACCTCTCCACCATTGGAGGAAGATAAGCCACCGCAGCGCCCTCCAGATAATTTCCCCGAAGCACACACAGCCCCTCCTCCTCTGGAGGAAGCTAGCCCAGCTAAAGGTACTCACCAGCAGTGAATGATTGAAAAACCTGGAACTCGAATGATGCTCCCCCTCATCCCTAGGGGCCAATGATTGACAACGGCCTTGGGGGAAAAATGCAAGCCTACCAGTATTAACCTTTCTCCTCTTCAGACCAATATAACTGGAAAAATAAATATCCCCCTTTTACCGAGGACCCCACCCGGCTCCTAGGTGTGGTTGAGTCATTGATGTTTTCACACCAGCCTACTTGGGATGACTGTCAACAACACCTAGGGTTGTCTCTTCATGATAGAGAAACAAAAGAGAATCCTCTTGGATGCTGGAGAAAATATCCTCTGACCAGTGGGTGACCGACAAAACTTCCCAACATATTCAACCCGGCTTTCTCTTGAATCGACGAAACTGGTACCCCAACACCTTTGAAGGTAGGGAGCATCTGTCCACTTATCGCTGGTCTCTAATTGTGGGTATCTTAGTGGCCGCTAGGCGACTAACAAATTTTGCCAAGTTAAGAGAGATTATTCAAGGGCCTGATGAATCTCCCTCTATGTTTTTAGAGAGAATTATGGAGGCATATAGGAGATATACTCCTTTCGATCCTCAGGCAGAGGATCAAAAGGCATCTGTCAAGATGGCCTTTATGGGCAAGCTGCCCTGGATATTAAAAGAAAGTTACAATGCTTAGATGGATTACAAGATATGACTTTGAGAGATTTAGTCAGAGTAGCCGAGAAGGTATACTATAAGAGAGAAACTGAGGAAGAGTAGGGAGCAAAGGGAGGATAAAAGAAACAAAAGACAGACTAAGGCATTGACTAAGGTCCTGCTCACAACAACAAATAGGCCAGAAATAAGAAACATGGAGACAGGAATGGATATCGGGGCCCATACTAGAGGCCACCCCTGGCCTCAATTTAATGTGCCTACTGTAAAGAAAAAGGACACTGCTTCAAAGAGTGCCATTGAAAGAGACAGCCACTCTAGCCAGCCATTCTGACTCTGGAGGATGACTAAGAACGTTGGGGCTCAGATCCCCTCCGAGAGCTCAGGGTAAATTTTGAAGTGGAGGGGACCGCAGCAAACTTTGAAGTGGATACAGGGGCAATATACTCTGCCCTTAAGGCCCCATTGGTCTCTCTATCAAATAAAAGGTCTCTAATTCAAGGGGCTAATGGCAGAAAATATCGGGCTTGGACAACTAAGAGGACCATGGACCAGGGGAAAGAAAAAATCCATCACTCGTTCTTAGTAATCCCAGAATGTCCAGCCCCATTGATGGGCAGAGATCTGCTCACCAAGATCCGGGCCAAAATAACTTTTAACCCTGAAGGACCACAAGTGGAATTTCTAAATCCTTGAGTAAAAACTCCTATAGTCACGGCTCTATATATGTCAGTAGAAAATGTACATCAACTCACTCAACTTGGTTCAAAGAAATTGCATTCATTCCTGAAGGATCAAGAACAGAGTTTTTTACTAACCGACTCAAAGCAAAAGGAAATAACTGAATGGGTAACAAAAGCCTGTCAGGTCTGTCATGGATAATGCTTACCATTCCAAGCTTCCTGCAAAAAAGCACCTACGAGGAACCAGACCAGGACAATTCTGGGAAGTGGAATTTACTAAAATTAAGCCAGCAAGGTTTGAAATTAAATATCGCCTAGTCTTTGTAGATATATTTTGAGGATGGATTGAAGCCTTTTCCAGGAAAAAAAAAAAAAAAAAAAACGAAACAGCGCAAATGGTCGTCAAGAAGATCCTGAAAGATATTTTTACAAGATACGGCCTGCCTTAAGTATTAAGGTCTGATTATGGGCTGGCGTTTGTAGCCCAGGTAAGTCAGGGGTTAGGCAAAACCCTGGGGATTAATTAAAAGTTATATTGTGCTTATAGACCACCGAGTTCAGGACAGGTAGAAAGAATGAATAGAACCATTAAAGAGACCATAACGAAATTAAGCTTAGAAACCTGCATAATAGATTGTACTATGCTCCTGCCTTATGCACTATTTCATGGAAGAAATACTCCCTCTGTTTCTTCGTGTAACCTCACCCCCTATGAAATTGTCCATGGTGCCCCTCCTTCAGTAAGGGACCTAACCCCAACTCTAAGACCTAACAATTCCTTCCACACCCCATTGCTTGACTAAATTAAAGCTCTTGAAAGAACCCAGGGATACCTGTGAAAACAGATGGCCAATGCCTATCAACCTGGGGACGAGTGGACTCTACATCGATATCAAGTAAGAGACTTCATCTATGTAAGTCGACATCAGGTGTCATCCCTGGAACCCCACTGGAAATGAGGATACAAGGTGCTACTTATAACACCTACAGCGGTAAAGGTAGAAAGAATCACTTCCTGGATCCATACCTCTCATCTCAAGCCTGACCCTGTCCAGACTCTGGCTTGAAACAGGAAAAAATTGGTAAAACTTTCAAATTGTGTATTTACCCTGTGTCTAAGGCTATACACTCTCCCCTTGACCACCAGTAGTCCTAAACCTATTCAACCCGTTCAGCAGCGATGGGTGATCACAAATCCTACTGGTAAAGAAGTATGATCTATCTCGCATACAGCCCACTTAGGGACTTGGTGGACATCTATCCACCCAGACATTTGTCAGCTGGCTATAGGTCTTTCCTATTGGGATATACCTGATGAAGAGGATCCCACTAAATTTCCATTAAATCCATTCTGCACCATTGATAATGGAAACAATCATTATGGATGTAGGGACACGCAAGCCAGATGCAGGTTGGCTAGCCTAGATTACTATGTTTGCCCGGTGGACTACCAAAGCCACAAACAGTCACGGTTGTGTGGGGGGAATGCCGACTTCTTCTGTAAGTCATAGGGTTGTGATCATACAGGCAGTGCACGATGGAACCCAAACTCCTCATCAACTTCTGTACACATCATTGGCCCTATTACCAATTAGATCACCAAAACCGATGGCCCCTAGAGGGGTCTCTAGATCCTCAAATTCTGCCTGACCTTTTTAACTTCTGAAAGTCCTCAAAAGGGTGAAAGGAGATTTCCCTATGTGGAGGCCTTTTCCCTCCTTTGCTCACATCCTGAACTATGCTTCTCCAATAGGTCCTCACACTCAGCCTTCTGCTCCAGACTCTCTGCTGTAACTCTCACCTCAGCAACATGATTTCTCCCCTCCAATTACTAGATCAAACACCCAATCCTCCGCCGGATCTAAGACCATTGCCCCCTTGCTGAGGTAGCAGGTACTAAGGTAACCCTCCACCGAATCACTCCTCTCTTCTCCAGTCAGTGCCCGCACCGGGTCCCACCAGTTCCTCTTACCAGCTAACCCAAAGCTCAAACCAGCTGAGGAGAACCCTCAGACCCCTATCCAAGATTTAGTGAAAATGGCCTTTAAAGTTTCTTTGTCATCACTGAAAACAGATTACTAAAATTTTAAAGTCCCTCACAGGCTTTTAGGGATACTAACTCCCATCTTCCCCTCTGCTCTACCTGTTCTACTGCTCACCTTTTTGTTGCTAGGAAAATCACAAACCCCTTTCCCAGTATTCTTTCACATCTCTGCTACCTCATTCTCAGATCCACGGAGCTGCTCAAAGCCACGCCTTCCCCATCTCCCCCCTCAGGTCCAGGCCCACAGAAAAACATTAACTGAAATTCTACAGAAGTCTTCAGCATGGCTGACTTTAGGACTTTCAGCAAAAGAGTCCCCATGAAAGACTTCAAAGTAGATAAACTTCCTCTTTTCCTGTTGCCCTGTTGTACTTGGCCACTGGCTAAAAATATCAGCACTCCTAAGTTAGACACCCCCTTACTAGTTTTTCACAAAATATGTGAACAAGGCCTTTGGCATTGAGCTGGGGCTTCACAGAGATGGCTACATTTCTAAGATAAAGAAGTTACCAACTGGGCTCCATGGTAACAGCTGGAAGGGGGAAAAATAAAGGGAAGAAAAAGCTCTCCTTCACCCAGGTGGCCTTGAAAAGTTAACTTGCCCAGAACAGAGGAAAAAAACAGAAAAAATCTGCTTTTTGTGAACTTCTGCAGGCTGTGAACTTCTGCGCCCCTTCCCTTATATATTGGGTACAAAATTCTGAAACTACCTAAACGTGGGTTTCAGGGAATTAATTGATTATAACAGAAGTAATGCCCTCTGAATCCGGTTGCAAATAAAATGGAAAGTTTCCCTGTTTTTGGTAGTATCTTAGGTGCCTTGCCATGTCCGTCTCTACAACAGTATAATTCTATAGACTTAAACATTGTTTATGTTTTCATGAAATTGTCAAGACGATGTGATTAATTTTGTAAAGGTGCAGAGGTTTCCCAGAGTGCTTTATCATAATGCAGGTTCATTTGAAGATCAAATAAGGGGGCATAAAACCCGGTTCCACTGAGAACATATATCCATCACTTTAGCCATCCTATTAGGAATAGGAGTTGCTGCAGGTGTGAGCACAAGAACCACTGCCTTGGTCCATGGGATACAACAAATGACACAATTAGAAGCAGCAATAGACCAAAACTTAAAGATATTAGGAACCTCCATCTTGGCTTTGCAGGAATCTTTAACCTCTCTCTCTGAAGTTGTTTTACAGAACAGGCGAGGGTTGAACCTCCTCTTCATGAGAGAAGGGGGCCTTTGTTCTGCATTGATGGAGAATCTTGTGTTTTTGCTGACCATACTGGAGTTTTAAAAAAATCTAGAAGTAAATTAAAAAGATGCCTTGAAGAGTGTCATTGAGAGAGAGAGGCCCAAAAAGGGTGGTTTGAGTCTTGGTTCACACAGTCCCCCTGGTTAACTACGCATTTATCAACCCTGGCAATTTCAATAATAATCCTCATATTATTGCTAACTATAAAACCCTGTTTGCTCAACCGTGTAATTTCTTTTCTCCAAGCTCAAATTGGACGAGTTAAACTTATGGTAATACCCCACTAGCAAACATAGAATGTGACACCCCGCAATGATCACTTTTATGATTAAAAGTAGCCAGAAGAAAAAGTGGGGAATGAAAGATTAATAAAATAGGCACTTTTCACTTCCTTTTTTCCTGTATGCTTAACAAAACACTGTTGAAATCTTGAGAAATGTTTGCTAATCTTGTTCCCAGAATATGCTGTCCCCAACTGACTAACTGCAGAATGTGCTCCCTCACTGGGTTGCATGCAAACTGACCACTCGCCCTGACCCATCAATAAACTTCCCTCCCTGCTGTCACCAAGGAAAGTGTATAAGCTCTGCTTAAGCTGTTCTAAGGGCTCTCTACTCTATTCAAGTGAGCTCTGAGCATCAGCATGCTGGACCCCCAATAAACCCTTTGCTGTTGCATGAGATAGTCTCTTGGTGGTCTCTTCCTTCGACCTCACCCGACCTTTACTTGGATAATTAAATGTAGAAGAGAACATGCATTCAAAAAGGGATAGTCGGTAGGATTAGGAATATAGTTGGTAGGTTTAGGAAGAAGACTGTGTATAGGTTTTGGAACAAAAGTTCCTTAGCAATAGGGTTTCGGTTAGAGAGTGAATGTAAATGTCAGCACATGTGAAGAGTCAGTCACAATGATGAACTGGAGAAAATATGTAGGAAATCAGATATCAATACACACATTATGAAATCAGGCAATGTATAAAGTGAATGATAGGATTAGACATGATCAACCAGGTTGAGTTTCAATATATAATCTTAGGAAGAAACAAATATGTAGTCACAAATATGATTGACATTGGAGAGCATTAGGCAACCTGGACATGGATGTTTTTAATAATCCAGGATCAATTTCCATTTAGGATGTGCTACAATCATAAGTTTGACCTTTGCATTTTGTGATCAGAATATTACAGTGATAAAATGTATATGTAGATCAGGTGACATGCATATTTTTTCTAACATTTCTGGGAGCAATATTTTGAAGAGGTATAAATTAGTGTTGGGGGTACACAGAGTTGTTCCCTGTGTCTATGAATATAGAAGTAATGCATGAATTGACAATACTGTGAATAAATAATATAGCTGTTTCCACTTTAAATCGTGGATTGAATTGATATCTGAAAATATATAATAAATTTTATATTGATATACAATCATTCATTCCAACGAGTAATGCATCTAATGGTCATATTAGGGTTATGTTTTATCATGAAGGGTGTGTGAGTTTAGTTTCAAAAGTGATTATGAAAATGAAAAATTATGTGTTTGGAAAGAAGTCTCATGAAAAGACGAGTCAAGAAACATAGAGGAATACATGTGTTCTGAAGCAGGAAGTGATTGTAAGTATAAAAAAAGTATAAATTTCCTAACTTGTGGATGAAATATATATCCTATGATGTGCAAAAACTGAAAAAAATAGTAATGTACCAGTGTTGAATGAAAATGAATGTCAAAATACATATCATGTCCCATAGGAATCTACTTGCATTGATGTTAAACTGGGTCAGTTACTGTAGAAACATTAGGATTTGAAAGGACCATTTACTAAAGTTAGTTTTCAGTACTAGGAATCAAATATATATTTCAGGTGGATGAATATATCTGAGCATAATCTTGTGAACATTTTATTATAAATCAACATTCATGACATGAATAAATTTAGGGAGTGTATATAAGACACATATATTTCATATTTTGAAAAATTGGAGGGTGTATAATATATATATATATATATATATATATATATATATATATATCACAGATACATTAAAAAGTAGCAATATATAAATATATATGCGTATCAAAATTTATCATGAAATATATATCATCCACAGATTAAAAACTATTCATTTTAGTGAACATGGATTTATGTATAATGTTGTTCAACTAGGAACCTCACCCATAGGTGGAATTTTAAGATCCAAAAGCGTTTAGGAGGAGTGATCTCTTCTCACAATTTGTATCTGCAAAGTCAGCCACCTCACAAAAATGTACGTGTGATACCAGGTAGGATTCTATATGTGCATATAAAAATACATGTGCTGAATAGGCTCCAGAGAAATGGAGACAGGAATTCAGAAATAAGTTAACATTAAAAACAATGGAGAACTATTTCAATTAACAATTGACTATATTTATAACACCTACCATTTATCATGCAAAAAGCAAGTCCAACTATACACCATGCCTCCTCTGAACTGCTTATGTTTCTATAATGTTTGGGTTACTTTCCTCCATCATATTAGGATTAGTAATCAGAGTCTAGTAGGGTGTGAGTTAGTGTCAGGGATTCAGTATATCGAATGGAAAATAGGAAAATGAATCCAATGTGTATGCAAATATGTGGTAAACAAAAATCTTCCCACTCTCATCAAGAACAACACCTAGATATCACCTTCGCCCCAAGTAAGACACAATTAGAGGAGAAGAGTTAGAAAATCCGTGACTACATATCTGGAATGGAATACGATCAGGAGTTTACAACCTTGGAAGTGGTAGAGGAGTTTCCAAAAGTAAGGGACAGGGTAAAAACTCCACAAACATGGACCTCTGCCTGCCTAAAGACTTCTTGAGAAACTGTCTCTGAGGTTGGGCACTTAAAACATATGTTGTTGTCAGGAGCTTTAGCTTCCTTTCTAGGGAGACCATCAAAGCTGGGTCTTCATCTCTTTGACCTTGTGGATATGGTTTCTTATTTTCCAATGAACATGAGGCAGCAGTGCTGAATTCTCTCTTTGTAGGTAAACTGTGGCCACGGGGAGCTAAGTGTATCCACATGTTGACTGTGAAACCATTTGGTCATCCTCCACATTTCATGGTGATTCTTGGTGCTGCACTGGGAATTTGGTATTTGCTTCATGGAATACAAGGAGCTCAACTGGAACACAGTGCTGGAGGGAGTTCTGTCATGTGTGGTGGGTCAGGGTCAGCAGGAGAATGCACCAACCAGGTTTCTAGCCCACATAGTTTCCCCCCTTGACCATAATAACCTGATTGTGAACATTTCCCTTAAACCTCTTGTTATAAAAAGATGCCTTTACATATAAGGGTCTGCTGGATGCACCATGTCAGCCACATGCCATTTGGAAGTCAAAGGCAGATCCACAAGGCCCCACGACAGAAGTTTTATCACAAAACTGCACATCTCTGCTCTAGGTCCACTAATCAGCAGGCTTGAACTTACTGGCATCTCTGTTCTACACCATTTTCATGAAACTTAGTCAATCAAGGAACTGTCTGGTACACTCATCGTCAGCAACAGTACATCCAAAGGTTCTCCTGTGCAACCTGGTCAAAGGAATTTAAAAAATTTCATGGTATTTATCGAGCCATTATTCAAGCATGAGGTTGGAGGCACTGTTGGTTTCAATTTTTTCAGGAAACATTAAATGGTGAGGAAGCTCATTTCAATGAAACCTCTGGAAAACTCTCACAGGCAAGTCTTCCCAAGGAGTGGCCAAAAGGTCACCGAAATCCAGGACTATTGAGGTCTACAATGTGAGGTCCATGTGTGTTTTGACGCTCAAGTATGCCTGCCAAGTGTTTCAGAAAAAATCATGTGATATCCAGGCTGAGATTCTCAGTGCTCTGTGGAAAGCCACCCTGGACCTAGATCTCAGTTTATAAGGGTGACTCTCATGTGTGGCCTGCTAAAATCCCAACACAATTCATGGCAATACTTCTCTGAGTTCAGTTCCAGAACTCAGTCTCTAAGTCCCCTTGAACTCACACCAGAGTTCAAGCCCAGTTGTACCCAGTCATTTCTTCCAATCGCCACACAAATGACCAAAATTAAAACCTAAACACTCCCACAAGGCCCTCATCTTCTCCATATAGACACTCATCATAACCTCTGGCTGAAGGTTTCCATGAGGGGCGCAGCCCAAGACAGTGACCAAAATGAGCATCCTTGGCCCTCATTTGCCTAAAGTCAGGGTGGCCTGGACACCATTCCTGTAAACCAGGAGGGATTAAATAGACCTGCCATTAATACTCCTCTGCTTCTCCATTTTGAGGCCTACTGAATGTCAGGTATAGATTCTTTATGTGGTTTGGAGTCATGAGAAAACCCAAGCACTTCTGCAGGGCTTTGAAGAACTCCTTTGACCCAAAGGATCCCTATTCTCACTTGATGGAGTCAGAAACATCACAGAAAAAGGCTAGAGACTTCATCCACAATGACTAATCTTTTTGCCATTTTGGTTTTGGATGCACACACGGGATCTTTCTTTAGATCCATCATGTGCTAAGCTGGAGCCTCACACAGGGCCAAGTGGCTGATTCAGACACCTCCCTTTCCAAAGCAATTATGCCAAGAGCCACAGGTGATCCTCATTCATTTCCTTTTGATAACTGTTTTTTTCAGTCTTCACAAAGGGGTGGCCAGAGGCAAATACCTTCCTGACATTCAGGGCAACAGAACAAAATGTAAGCAAAAGGCCCAAAGCAGGGTTTCTCCACTGAGAGTTTCCTGGCCACACTGATATCTGAGTTTTCTGAGATGCTCTCCATGCCATTCCCTTCAGCTATTCAGTACATGGTCATGTCACAGTGATTGGAGGTGGTAAATATCATGGATAAAAAACGATGAGCCTATTCTGGCTAGTGGCCAGAATTCTGGAAGAAAACAGGAACTTAGGAAGGTTGTAGGTGTTTCCCATTGGTAAGGCAAGCCGCAGTCCTTTCATAAATTGGACAGGTTGATTGGTGGGAGGCAGTCTACTACACAGGACATATTCATTGATGCATTCTCTTTTCTAATGTGTACAACCACGGACACAGTGGGATACACAGAAATGGAAACACTCACCATGTCAAATGACTTATTAGAAACAGTCCATTCCAAAAGAAATAAATCACGTTTTTTTACCTATTCTCAGAACATGAGACAAAACCACAAACTGACATCCACACACCCAGGCACCTCCTTCCCCAAGTAGGTCTGTGACTCTTCTGAGTGTCCTCTGACTGGTAGGCCATACGATGTTCCTCCGAAATGGCCTTTCCTGTCTCAGATCTGGTGTTATTCACCAACTCTGTGAAGTTGTCAGGAGGCAGTGGTGAGCCAATTCCAGTCTTGTCAGTAAAGGCCCCTCTTCAGAGCTTTCTTGGAATTTGGCCACCTTCACATGAATAGGTACCTAGAAAGACTGATTCTATCCTTGGTAAATCCAAACAAGTGAGACCACTGGGACTTGGACGGGTAATGGCTCTGGGTGCCTGGCTTCCTGGATCCCAAATTCAGAGAATTCCATCACCAAGGAAGTATGTGAGGTCACTTCCTTCAGGAACTGAATGAGGTCACTGACTTGGCCACCAATATGTCCTAACAGTTGCTTCCTAGGTTCTCATAAGATGGAGGCTGCCCCTATTTCCTGTGACACATTCACAAATTAGAATGGTATAGAAACCACAGGCACCTGGGAACAGCTCTCCACAAAGGCCTGGTTTGGTCCGACTTCTCTACATTAAGAAGAGAGAGGCTGATTCAGAAACATCCCTTCATCCTGATTAGGTTGTTTGCCATGGAAGATGACTTTTGCTCTCTCAGGTCCTAAATAGCTGCCTAAATCTTCTCCATGGATCATTTCTGCATGGACCTTTGAGGTTTTCAGCAGATGGAAGATCCCCTACATTCCTGTATTGTAAGACCAACTCGGTCCCTGCTCTTCTGTAAAGTTAGATTGACGGAACATTGTATGGTTAGGGTTAATAGCGTGTTCGATTTTGGTTAGGAATCATTCTGCTGGATGAATAATGGTTTGGGAACCTGTGATACTTATAAGAATATAGACTTGAAATATAAGTACAAAAACAGAAATCTAGGTAAGATTTGAAGCCCAGAAGGGCATTTGGCAATTGATTGGCATACTAAGCTTGAATTATGTTCTGTACCGAGGTCTCAGATAAATTCATTTACAATGGCATAGGATGCTGTACCTCAGATGATTGAATTTAGAAGAGATCATCCAGTCCAAAAGGGATAGTCCAAAGGATTAGGAAGATTGTCAGTAGGATTAGGAAGAAGAGTGAGTCTAGGAGTTGGACCAAAAGTTCTTTAGCAATAGGGTTTTAGTTAGAGAGTGAATGTAAATGTCAGCACATGTGAAGAGTCAGTCACAATGATGAACTGGGGAAAATATGTAGGAAAGAGAGTAAATATGTATCAATAGACACATTAGGAAATCAGGCAACGTATAAAGTGAGTGAAAGGATTAGACATTTTCAACAGGGTTGAGGTTGAATATATAATCTTAGGAAGAAACAATTATTTAGTCACCAATAGGATTGACATTTGAGTGCATTAGGGAACCTAGACATGGAGGTTTTTAGTAATCCATGCTCACTTTAAATTTAGGCTTTAGTACAATCATAAGTGTGACCTTTGCATTTTGTGTCAAGAATATTACTGTGGTAAAATATATATTTAGATCAGATTACATGAGTATTTCTTCCACCAATATGAGGAGCAATATTTTGAAAACTTATAAATTAGTATTGCGGATAAAATAGGCGTACCCTGTGTTGATGAATAAGAGATGATGCATGAATAGACCATATTGTGAATTAATTATATAACTGGTTCCAACTTTAAATAATGCATTGAAATTATATTTGAAAATATATAGGAAATCTTATATTGATATATATACATTCATTCCAACCAGTTATACATCTAATGGTAATATTAGGGTTACGGTTTATCATGAAGAGTGTGTGAGTTTTGCTTCAAAAATGAGTATAGAATCGAAAATAATGTTTTTAGAAAGAAGTCTAGTGAAAAGACCACTAAAGAATCATAGAGGAATACATGTTTTCTGAAAGAGGAAGTGATTGAAAGTGAACCACATGCCTATAAATTTGTGAATTTGTGGATGAAAGGTTATACCCTATGATGTCCATAAACTTAAGAAATAGTAATGTACCAGTGTGGAATAAAAATGAACTTCAAAATACATTTCATGTCCCATAGGAATCTAACTGCATTGATGTTAAACTTGGTCAGTTACTATAGAAATATTAGGATATATAAGGACCATTCACTGAAGTTAGTTTTCAGTACTAGGAAACAAATATGTATTTTAGGTGGTTAAATATTTCTGAGAATAATCTGTTGAGAGCCACAGCCAAAGGAGCCCCAGTAAACTTGCAGCTGCCAGCAAACTTCCGTCTGCCGGCTGATGATTGGCTCACAGCGGCCCCAGCATCATCTAGCTGATTTGCTTCTCTGTGGTGATGCTCATTGGAGATGCTCAATGAGCGGTTTCCCCGACCTTTCAGACTGCCAGCGGATGATTGGCTCACAGCAGCCCCAGCAACCACTAGCTGATTGGCTCCTCTGTGGTGATGCACATTGGGCTGGTTCCCTGCCCTTTCAGACCACGGAACGGAACTGCTCATTGGGGGACTTTTTTGGCTCCGCCCATGCGACCCAGCCAATCGGCCTCAAGAGGAGGAGACTTGTGTTTGAGGGAGAGGCTTGTGGGAAGCCTGTGGTGGCAGTTGGGCTCTGACGGCTATTCCTGAGGAGCTGTTTTGTTTTGTGTCATCTTGTTGGGTTGTATTATAGTAGAAATGCGGAATCAGAAATTATTAAAAAAAAAAAACTGAAAAAGTGTTCAGTAAATTGTTAGATGCAATTAAGGCATGGAAGACTTTACAAGGACATGGAGGTTTACAAGGTTAATTATCTAAGGTAATACAAGGAGCTAATGAACCTTATGCTGTATTTGTAGATAGGCTTATTCAAACAGCTACCAGAGTTTTTGGAAATACACAACAAGCAATGCCATTACTAAAACAACTGGCTTATGAGCAAGCGAATCTTTGGTGCAATGATATCATTAGACCATGGAAACATGAAGATTTAAACACATATATTAAATTATGTAGAGACATTAAAGAACAAGAGCAAGTCGTGGAAGCTGCAGTAAAACAGGCTTTAGATGCCAGAGACATTAATGAACAAGGGCAAATTGTGGCAGCTGCAGTAAAACAGGCTTTAGATGCCAGGCCAAGAACATGCTACAATTGTGAAGAAACAGGACATTTTAAAAGGAATTGTCCCATAGGAGGAGGGTTTAACAAAACTAGGTATCAAAGGAGTAGAATACCAGGTATTTGTCCACGATGCCGTAGAGGGAGACTTTGGGCTAATGAATGCTGTTCTCAAACCACCATAGAGGGTACACCATTATCAAAAAACGAACAAGGACCAGGTGTTTATCCACAATATTGTGGACAAAGACATGGAGCTCCATTGCCAAAAATGGACAAGGGGGCTCAATGCTCCGGGGCCCAAAACCACAAATATACGCACCACTGGAGAAACCCAGCAACCCCATCAGGGTAGTGCCCAGGACACATTGTCCATCAGATCCCTCATCAGACAAACCAGAGGGAGCTCAGGGTTGGACATCTGTGCCTCCGCCAGAGCAGTACTAACTGCAGAGATGGGAGTTCAATTCATTTCCACATGGGTAAAAGGACCTCTTCCCAAAGGAACAGTAGGCTTATTATTGGGACGAAGCTCTTCTACTCTAAAAGGACTTATGATAAGTCCTGGGGTAATTGATCTCGACTATGAAGGTGAAATAAAAATTATAGCCATTTCTCCAAAGGGTATATCAGTAATTTCACCAGGAGATAGAATAGCACAGTTACTAATAATACCCAGCCTACATGAAAAATTTTCCAGTTGTACTGTAGAAAGAGGTTCCAAGTGATTAGGCTCCACAGGTGTAGATTGGGCTATGTTTTCTTTAAATTTAGATTCTGGCCCCATGCTAAAACTAAATATTCAAGGGCATAAATTTAATGGGCTACTGGATACAGATGCAGACCTTAGCATCATCTGTCGTCAAGAATGGCCAAAACATTGGCCGTTACAACAAGCCACTCAAACGCTTCGAGGCCTAGGAGTGGCGTCTAATCCCCATAGAAGTGCAATGGTATTAGATTGGAAGGATCCTGAAGGATGTGAAGGAACTCTACAGCCATATGTATTGGATCATCTTCCCGTAAATTTATGGGGACGAGATAGTCTTCTGGACTCAGTGATATTTTTTTTTCGGATTCAGTATTGCCAGTCAATCGGCTTTTGCCGGCTCCTCAGTCCTGGTCTCAGTGTTGGACGTCCATTGCCTGTCTTCATTGCCTTGTCTTGTCTGTGTCATGTTTCATTGCTTTAACTGTTTGTGTATCTTTCATTATGGGACAGAGCACTTCAATGCCTCTGTCCCTGATCCTTGATCACTGGACCAAAGTCCGCTTAAGGGCTCAGAATCTTTCTTTTTCAGTAAAGCCCCGGATGTGGCAGACTCTCTGTGCTTCAGAATGGCCCACATTTGGATTTGGATTACCCCTAGAAGGATCTTTCTACTTCCCACTAATTTAAAAAAGTCAGAGATATTGTCTTTCAGCCGGGGCCACATAGCCATCTGGATCAACAGCCATATATCTTAACTCGGTGGGAACTCTGCATATCTCCTTTTCCATGGGTGAAGCCTTTCTTGCCCCTGCCCCCACTCTGACTCCTTCCCCCAGGAACTCTCAAATCCTCTGCTCCTCCTCCTCCTACACCCTCTGTTCTCCTTGAGTCACCAGATTTCACTCTACTGGACTCTCCTTCCCCTCCTTATCCCCTGCCCTTGTCCCCCAACCTCCAACACCCTCTAAGTGATTCCCCTGCTGCTGACTCAGCCTCTCCTCCATTGGAGGAAGGTATGCCGGCCCAGCGCCCTCCAGATAATTCCCTTGCGGCACACACAGCACCTCTTCCCTTGGAGGAAGCTGACCCGTCTAAAGGAACTCGCTGGCGGTGAATGATTGAAAACCCTGGAACTCTCGGGATGCTCCCCCTCCATCCCTATGGGCCAATGATTGACGATGGCCACGGGGAAAAAATGCAAGCCTACCAGTATTAGCCTTTCTCCTCGTCAGACCTAAATAACTTAAAAAAATTATAATCCCCCTTTTTCTGAGGACCCCACTTGGCTCTCAGGTCTGGTTGAGTCATTGATGTTTTCACACCAGCCTACTTCAGAAGACTGCCAAAAACTCCTAGGGATTCTCTTCATGACAGAGGAACAACAATGAATCCTCCAGGAAGCTAGAAAAAAATATCCTCAAACAAGATGTGCGTCCGACACAACTTCCCAACATAATCAAAGGCAGCTTTCCCTTGAACCCACCCAACTGAGACCCCAAAATCTTTGAAGGTAGGGAGCATCTGTCCACTTATCACCGGGCTCTAATAGTGTGTCTCCAAGCAGCCGCTAGCGACAAACTAATTTGGACAAGGTAAGAGAGATTATTCAAGGGCCTGATGAATCTCCCACTATGTTTCTAGAGAGAATTATAGAGGCATATAGGAGATATACTCCTTTTGATCCTCAGGCAGAGAATCAAAAGGCATCTGTCACGATGGACTTTATTGGGCAAACTGGCCTGGATATTAAAACAAAGTTACAAAGCTAGATTGATTACAAGATATGACTTTGAGAGATTTAGTCAGAGAAGTCAAGAACGTATACTATAAGAGAGAAACTGAGGAAGAGAAGGGAGCAAAGGGAGGATAAAAGAAACAAAAGGCAGACTAAGGCGTTGACTAAGGTCCTGGTCACAACAACAAATAGGCCAGAAATTAAGAAACAGGTAGACAAGAAGGGATAACATTGGCCCATGCCAGAGGGCACCCTGCCCTCAGATCAATGTGCCTACCCTAAAGAAAAAAGGACACTGGGCCAAAATTGCCCTAAAAAGCGACAGCCACACCAGCCAGCCATACTGACTCTGGAGGATGACTAAGAAAGTCGGGGCTCAGTTTCCCTCCCCAAGCTCAAGGTAACTTTTGAAGTGTTTCAAAAGTGATTATGGAAATCGAAAATAATGTGTTTGGAAAGAAGTCTCATGAAAAGGTCAGTCAAGAAACATGGATGAATACATGTGTTCTGAAGCACGAAGTGATTGAAAGTGAGACAAATGCCTATAAATTTGCTAACTTGTGGATGAAATATATATTCTATGATGTCCATAAAGTGAATAAATAGTAATGTAGAAGTGTTGAATAAAATTGAACATCAAAATACACATCATGTCCCATAGTAATCTACTTGAATTGATTTTATACAGGGTCAGTTAGTGTAGAAATGTTAGGATATGTTTGCATCATTCAAAGAAGTTAGTTTTCAGTACTAGGAAACAAATATGTATTTCAGGTGGATGAATATTACTGAGAATAATCTTGTGAAAAGTTGATTAAAAACCCAAATACATCAATATGAATGAATTTAGGGAGTGTATAATAAGACACGTGTTTTATATATATATATATATATATATATATATATATATATATATATATATATATATCACAGACATTAAAAATAGCAATATATATGCCAATTGAAATTCATCATGAAATATATATCATCATCATATCCAAAAATATTCATTTTAATGAATATGGATTTTTATATAAGTTTGTTCAAATAGGAAGCTCACCCATGGGTTGAATTTTCAGTTCCAACAGTGTTTAGGACGAGTGATCACTTCTCACAATTTGTATGTGCCATGTCAGCCACCTCACGAGAATGTACGTGTGACACCAGGTAGGATTCTATATGTGCATATTAAAACACATGTGCTGAATAGGCTACTGTGAAAGGAAGACAGTAATTCATATATTTGTTAACTTTAAAAACACATGTAGAACTATTTCAATTAAAAATTGACTAGATTTATAACTCCTACCCTATATATTTCAAAAGGCATGTCCAACTATACACCATGCCTCCTCTGAAATGCTTGTATTTCTATTCTGTTTGGGTTATGTTTCTCCATCATATTAGGATTAGTAGTCAGAGTCTAGTAGGGAATGGGTTAGTGTCAGGGATTCACAAAAATCTTTCCACTCTCATTCAGAACAATGCCTAGACATTACCCTCGTTCCAAGTAAGACACAATTAGAGGATAAGAGTTAAAAATTCTGTGAATACATATCTGGAAATGAATATTCTCATGAGTTCACAACCTTGGATGTCGTAAAGGAGTTTCCAAAAGTATGGGACAGGGTAAGCACTCCACAAACCTGGAGCTCTGCTGCCCTAAAGACTTGTTGAGAAACTGCCTCTGAGGTTGGGCACTTGATATATATGTTTTCGTAAGGAGCTTTCTTTGTACTGAGACCATCAAAGCTGGGTGTGCATCTTTGCGACCTGGAGGACATGGTTTCATATTTTCCAATGAACATGAGGCAGCAGTGCTGAATTCTCTCTATGTAGGTAAACTGTGTCCACTGGGGCCTAAGGGTCTCCGCGTGTGGACTGTGAAGCCATTTGGTCATCCTTCACTTTTCCTGGTGTTTCTTGCTGCTGCACTGGGAGTTTGGTATTTGCTTATGAAGTAAAAAAAAGATCACCTGGGACACAGTGCTTGAGGGAGTTCTGTCACGTGTGGTGGGTCAGGGTCTGCAAGAGAATATACCAACAATGCTTCTATTCCACATAGCTTTTCCCCTTAACCACAGCAATATAATTCTCAACATTGCCCTGAAACCTCTCTATATAACAAGATACCATTACATATAAGGGTCTGCTGGCTGCACCATGTCAGTCACAAGGCATTTGGAAGCCAATGGAAGATCAACATGGCCCCACCACAGATGTTTTATCACACACCTCCCCTCCTCTGGTCTAGGCCCACTACTCAGCAGGCTCCAATTTACTGGCATCTCTGTTATACACCATTTTGATGAAACCTAGTCAATCAAGGCACTGTCTGGTATACTCATGATCAGCAACCGGTTTTCCAAATTTTCTCCAGTGCCACCTGGTCATGGAAATTTCAATAATTTTATTGTATTTATCTAGCCATTTTTCACGGATGAAGATGGAGGCACTGTGGATTTCAATTTGTACAGGAACCATTAAATGATGAGAAACCTCATTTCAATGAAAGCTCTGTAGAACTGTTAAAGACAAGGCTTCCCAGGGAGTGGCCAAAAAGTCACATGAAATCAGACCCATTGAGGTCTACAATGTGAGGTCCATGTGTGTTTTGACTGTCACCTATGCCTACCAAGTCTTTCAGAAAAAAAAAAAATCATGTGCTATCCTGGCTGAGATTCCCAGTGCTCTGTGGAAAGCCACCCTGGGCCTAGATCTCAGTTTCCAAGGGAGACTCTCATGCGTGCCCTCGTAGAATCCCAACACAATTCATGGCACAAGTTCTCTGAGATCAGATCCAGAATGCACTCTCTAAGTGTAATCACACCAGAGTTCAAGCCCATGTGGACCCAGGCATCTCCTTTAACAGCCACACAATGACCACAATTAAACCAAAACACTCCCACATGGCCCTCATCTTTTTCCATATAGATACTCATCATAACCTCTGGCTGGAGGTTTCCATGAGGGGCACATTCCAAGACAGTGTCCAAAATAAGCTCCCTTGCCCCTCATTTGCCTAAAGTCAGGGTGGCCTGGACATACTTCCTGTGAACCCGGAGTGATCAAATAGGCATGCCGTTAATACTGCACCGCTTCTTCAATTTGAGGCCTACTGAGTTAGAGGTATAGATTCTTTATGTAAATTAGAGTCATGAGAAAACCCAAGCACATTTGCAGGGCTTTGAAGAACTCAATTGACACAAAGGATCCCTATTCTCACTTGATAGAGGTCAGGAACCTCACAGAGGAAAGCGAGACTTTATCCACAATGACTGGTGTATTTGCCATTTTGGTTTTGGATGCACACATGGGATCTTTCTTTAGATCCATCTGGTGCTGAGAATCTAAGCCACAACCTCACACAGGGCCAAGATGCTAATTCAGACACATCCCTTTCCAAAGCAATTAAGCAAAGAGCCACAGGTGATGCCCAATCATTTCCATTTGAAAACTGTTTACTTCAGGCTTCACAAAGGGGTGGCCAGAGCAAGAACTTCCTGACATTCAGTTTATCAGAACAATATATAAGCAAAATGCCCAAAGCAGGGTTTTTCCACTGAGATTTTCCTGGTCACACTGATATCTGAGTTTTTTGAGATGCTCGCCATTCCCTTCAGCTATCCAGTACATGGCCATGTCACAGAGCTTGGAGGTGGTATATATGTTGGACACAAAACCATGATCCTATTCTGGAGAGTGAACAGAGTTCATGAATAAACCTGGAAATTAGGAATGTATTAGGTTATGCCCATCTTTAAGTAAAGCCGCAAACCATTCATAAATTGGGCAGGATGAAATGGGAAGCTTTCTACTAGACAGGACACATCCATTGATGCACTCTCTTTTCTAATGTCTACAACCACGGACACCATGGGATACACAGACATAGAAACACTCTCCTTTTCAAACGACTTACGAGAAACAGTTCACTCCAAACCAAACAAACCACCTTTTTTTCCTATTCTCACAACATGAGACAAAATCAAAAACTCACAACCACACCCACAAAGGCACCTCCTTACCCTAAGTAGGTCTGTGACTCTATAGAGTGTCCTCTGACTGGTGGGCCACACAATGTTCCCCCGAAATGTCCTGTCCTGTCTCAGATATGGTCTCCTTGGCCATCTCTATGAAGTTGTCAGGAGCCAGCGGTGGGCCACTATCTGCTTTTTCAGGAAAGGCCCCTCTTCAGAGCTCTCTTGGCTTTTGGCCATTCTAACATCAGTAGGTACAAAGAAAGACTGACTCTGTCCTTGGTAATTCCAAACAAGTGAACCCACTGGGACTGGTACTGGGACTGGCTCTGTGTGCCTGGCTTCCAGGATCCTAAGTTCAGAGAGTTCCATCACCAAGTGAGTAAGGTGAGGTCACTTCCTTCAGGAACTGAATGAGGTCACTGCCTTGGCAACCACTTTATCCTAACAGTTGCTTCCAAGTGTCTCATTAGATGGAGGCTTCCCCTACTTCCTGTGAAACATTCACAAGTTAGAATGGTATATCAACCATAGGAACCCGGTAATAGCTCTCCACACAGGCCTGGTTTGGTCCATCTCCTCTACATTGAGAAGAGAGGTTCTGATTCAGACACATCCCGTAATCCTGACCAGGTATTTTGCCATGGAAGATTACTTTTGCTTTCTCAGGTCCTCCATAGCTGACTACATATTCTCCAGGGATCATTTCTGCATTGAACTTGTGGTTCTCAACAGGTGAAAGATCCCCTACATTCCTGTATTGTAAGACCAACTCTGTCCCTGCTCTTCTTTAAATTTACATTGAGGGAACAGTGTATTGTTAGGGTTAATAAAATGTTTGATTTGGGTTAGAAATCATTCTGCTGCATGAATAATGGTATTGGGAACCTGCGATATTTTTAAAAATATAGAGGTGAAATATATAAATGAAAAAAGAAAGTCTAGGTAATTTTGAAGCCCAGAGGGGCAATGGGCCCTTCACTGGGATACTTAGCTTTGATTTACGTTGTGCACAGATATCTCAGATAAATCGATATACAATGGCATAGGACCTTGTACCTTTTATGATTAAAATTCGAAGAGAACATCCAGTCAAAAAGGGATACTAAGTAGGATTAGACAGATATTCGGTAGGTTAACAAAGAAGAGTGAGTATAGGATTTGGAACAAAAGTTCTTTAGCAATAGGGTTTGGGTTAAAGTGTGAAAGTAAATATCAGCACACTTGAAGGGTCAGTCACAATGATGAACAGTGGAAAATATGTAGGAAAGCAGATATCAATAGAGATATTACAAAATCAACAAATGGGCCAAGGACCTGAACAGACACTTCTCAGAAGAAGACATACAATCAATTAATAAGTACATGAAAAAATTCTCACCTTCTCTAGCAGTCAGAGAAATGCAAATCAAAACCACCCTAAGATACCATCTCACTCCAGTAAGATTGGCAGCCATTAGGATGTCAAACAATAATAAGTGCTAGCGAGGATGTGGGGAAAAGGGTACACTTGTACATTGCTGGTGGGACTGCAAAATGGTGCGGCCATTATGGAAAGCAGTATGGAGATTCCTGGGAAAGCTGGGAATGGAACCACCATTTGACCCAGCTATCGCCCTCCTCGGACTATTCCCTGAGGACCATAAAAGAGCATGCTATAGGGATACCGCCACATCAATGATCATAGCAGCACAATTCACAATAGGCAGACTGTGGAACCAACCTAGATGCCCTTCAATAGATGAATGGATAAAAAATAATGTGGCATCTATACACAATGGAGTATTATGCAGCACTAAAAAATGACAAATTCATGGAATTTGCAGGGAAATGGATGGCATTAGAGCAGATTATGCTAAGTGAAGCTAGCCAATCCTTAAAAAACAAATGCCAAATGTCTTCTTTGATTTAAGGAGAGCAATTAAGAACTGAACAGAGGGAAAGAGCATGAGGAAAATATTAACATTAAACTGAGACAAGTGAGGGAGGGAAAGGGAGAGACAAGGGAAATTGCATGGAAACGGAAAGAACCCTCATCGTTATACGAAATCACATATACGAGGTTGTGAGGGGAAAGTGGGGGAAGGGAGAGAACGGAACAACAACAGATGAGGTAGAGAGGGAAGATGAAAGGGGAGGGGAGGGGGGATAGTAGGGGATAGGAAAGTCAGCAGAATACAACAGTCACTAATATGGCATTATGTAAACATTGTGAATGTGTAACTGATGTGATTCTGCAATCTGTATTTGGGGTAAAAATGGAAATGCATAACTCACTTGAATCAAATGTATGAAAGATGAAAAAAAAATTTAAAAAGTACTAAATTGGCTCATCGTAACAATAAAAAAAGAGATATTACAAAATCAGGCAAAGTATAAAGTGAGTGATATGATTGGATATTTGCAACAGGGTTGATTTTGAATATATAATCTTAGGAAGAAACAAATATGTAGTCACCAATAGGATTGATATTTGAGAGCATTAGGCAACCTGAACATGGAAGTAATCCATGTTCACTTTCCATTTAGGCTTTAGTACAATAATAAGTGTGAACTTTGCATTTTATGTCCAGAATATTACTGTGATAAAATGTATATGTAGATTAGGTGACATGAGTATTTCTTTCACCATTTCTGCGAGTAATATTTTGAAGACATATACATAAGTATTGATTGTACAAAAAGCTGTACCCTGTGTCTATGAATATACAGATAATGCATGAATAGACCATACTGTGAATAAATAGTATAGCTGGTTCCACTTTAAATAATTGATTGAATTGATATTCACAAAGGAGTGGTCTGAGGCAAAAACCTTCCTGAAATTCAGGGCAACAGAACAATAGGTAAACAAAACGCACAAAGCAGGGTTTCTCCACTGAGACTTTCCTGGTCACACTGATATCTGAGTTTTCTGAGATGCTCGCCTTTCCCTTCAGCTATCCAGTACATAGCCATATCACATAGCTTGGAGGTAGTACATATCTTGGACACAAAACAATGAGGCAATTCTGGAGAGTGTCCAGAATTCAGGATGTAAACGGAAACTTTGAAAGATAGCAGGTGTTTCCCTTCAATAAGGAAAGCTGCAGTCCATTAATAAATCGGGCAGGATGAATGTTGCGAAGCTTTCTCCTAGACAGGACACATCCATTGATGCATTTTCTTTTCTAATGTCTACAACCACGGACAGAGTGGGATACACAGACATAGAAGCACTCGCCTTGTCAAAGGACTTACTAGAAACAGTCCACGCCAATTCAAACAAACAGCCTTTCTTACATCTTCTCAGAACTTGAGAAAAAATCATACACACACCTACACCCACAAAGGCACCTCCTTGGTGGAGTGTCCTCTGAATGGTGGGCCATACTATATTCCCCCAAAATGGCCTGTTGTATCTCAAATCTGGTCTCTTTGGCCAACTCTGTGCAGTTGTCAGGAGCCAGCGGTGAACCAATACCTGCTTTCTCAGAAAGGTCTTTCTTCAGAGCTTTCCTGGCATTTGGCCATCCTCACATCTGTTGGTACAAAGAAAGACTGACTCTGTGCTTGGTAAATTGAAACAAGTGAGACCACAGGGACTGGGACTGCGACTGGCTCTGGGTGCCTCTCTTCCTGGATCCCAAGTTCAGAGAGTTCCATCACCAAGGAAGTGAAGTGAGGTCACTTCCTTCAGGAACAGAATGAGGTCACTGCCTTGGCAACCTCTTTGTCCTAACAGTAACTTCTAAGGGTCCCATGAGATGGAGTCTGTCCCTTCTTTCTGTCACACTTTCACAAGTTAGAATGGTATATCAACCATAGGCACCTGGGAAGAGCTCTCCACACAGGCCTGATTTGGTCCATCTTCTCTACATTTAGAAGATAGAGGTTGATTCAGACACATCCATTCATCTTGACCAGGTTGTTTACCATAAAAGATGACTTTTCCTCTCTCAGGTCCTTCATAGCTGCCTATATCTTCTCCAGGGATCATTTCTACATGGACCTTTGATGTTCTCAAAAGGTGGAAGATCCCCTACATTCCTGTATTGTAAGACCAACTCTGTCCCTCCTCTTTTGTAAAGTTAGATTGAGGGAACAGTGTATGTTTAGGGTTAATAACATGTTTGATTTGGGTTAGGAATCTCTCTGCCCCATGAATAATGGTATTGGGAACCTGTGATATTTACAAGAATATATAGGTGAAATGTAAGTATGAAAACAGAAATATAGGTAAGATTCGAAGTCAGAAGGGCATTGGGTCCTTGAGTGGGATTCTTAGGTTTGAATTATGTTCTGCATATATGTCTCTGACAAATTGAAATACAATGGTTTAGGACCTTATACCTTGGATGATTAATTGTCGAAGAGAACATCGAGTCAAAAAGCAATAGTCAGTAGGATTAGGAAGATAGTCAGTAGGTTTAGAAATAAGAGTGAGTATAGGATTTAGACCAAAATTTCTTTAGCAATAGGGTCTCGGGTAGACATTGAATGTAAATGTCAGCATATGTGAAGTGTCAGACACAATGATGAACTGGGGAATATATGTAGGAAATCAGATATCAATAGAGATATAAGGAAATCAGGCAAAGTATAAACTGAGTGATAGGATTAGACATTTTCAACAGGCTTGAAGTTGAATATATAATCTTAGAAAGAAACAAATATGTAGTCACCAATAGGATTTACATTTGAGAGCATTAGGCAACCTGGATATGGTAGTTTTTAGTAATCCATGCTCACTTTCCATTTAGGCTTTGATACAATCATGAGTATGACCTTTGTTTTTTGTGTCCAGAATATTACTGTGATTAAAAAAAGAAATATATATATATATAGATAGATAGATAAGGTGACATGAATATTTCTTCTACCATTTTTGGGAGCAATGTTTTGAAGAGGTATAAATTAGTATTGGGGGAACAAAGAGGTGTACACTGTGTCTATGAATATAGAGATAATGCATTAATAGACCATACTGTGAATAAATAGCATACCTGGTTCCAACTTTAATAATGGATTGAATTGAAATGTGAAAATGTACAGGAAATCTTATATTGATATTCACACATTCATTCCAACCACTTATACATCTAATGGTAATATTAATGTTATGGTTTATCTTGAAGAGTGTGTGAGTTTAGCTTCAAAATTGATTATGGAAATCGAAAATAATGTGTTTGGAAAGAAGTCTCATGAAAAGACCAGTCAAGTAACATGGAGGAATACATGTGTTCTGAAGCAGGAAGTGATTAAAAGTGAAACAAATTCCTATAAATTTGTGAACTTGTGAATGAAATATATATCCTATGATGTGCAAAAACTGAAGAAATAGTAATGTACCAGTGTTGAATTAAAATGAATGTCAAAATAGACATCTTGTCCCATAGGAATATACTTGCACTGATGTTAAACTGGGTCAGTTACTGTAGAAATATTAGGATTTGTAAGCACCATTGATTGAAGTTAGTTTTCAGCACTGGGAAACAAATATGTATTTCAGGTAGAAGATTATTTCTGAGAATAATCTTGTGAAAAGTTGATTATAAATCCACATACATGAACATGAATGAATTTACGGAGTGTATATAAGACAAATATATTTCATATTTTATAAAATCTGTAGAGTGTATGTGTGTGTATATATATATATATATATATATAATTATATATATATATATATATATATATATATATACAAAAAAAACACAAAAAATCATTAAAAAGTATCAATATATATATGCCAATCGTAATTCATCATGTAATATATATCACCCTCAGATGCAAAAATATTTATTTTACTAAACATGGGTTTATGTATAATATTGTTCTAATAGGAAGCTCACCCATAGTTTGGATTTTCAGTTCCAACAGCGTTTAGGAGGACTGATCTCTTCTTACAATTTGTTTCTGCCAAGTCAGCCAACTCATAAAAATATACGTGTGATACCAAGTAGGAATCTATATGTGCATATAAAAAGTACATGTGCTGAGTAGGCTACAGAGAAAGGGAGACAGGAATTCACATATTTGTTAACTTTAAAAACGCATGGAGAGAGCTGGGGATGTGGCTCAAGTGGTAGCACGCTCGCCTTGCATGCGTGCGGCATGGGTTCGATTCTCAGCACCACGTGCAAACAAAGATGTTGTGTCCGCCGATAACTAAAAAAATAAATATTATTGAATTCTCTCTCTCCTCTCTAACTCTCTCTTTAAAAAAAAAACACATGGAGGACTATTTCAATTAAAAATTGAGTAGATTTATAAAACCGACCCTTTATCATGCAAGAGGGAAGTCCAACTATACACCATGCCTCCTCTGAACTGCTTGTATTTTCATTTTTTTTTGTTTATTTTTCTCCATCATATTAGGATTAGTAGTCAGAGTCTAGTAGGGTATGAGTTAGTGTCAGGGATTCAGTATTTCGAATGGAAAATTGGAAAATGGATCAATGTGTATGCAAATGTGTACTACAAAAAAATTTTCCCACTCTCATTCAGAACAATGCCTTGACATTACCTTCACCCCAAGTAAGACACAATTAGAGGAGAAGAGTTAGAAAATCTTTGAATAAATATCTGAAATTGAAAATGCTTAGGGTTCACAAACTTGGAGATTGTAGAGGAGTTTCCAAAAGTAAGGGACAGTGTAAAAACTCTACAAACATGGAGATTTGCCTGCCTAAAGACGTCTGGAGAAACTGTCTCTAGGTTGGGCACTTGAAATATATGTTTTTGTGAGGATCTTTAGGTTCCTTTCTAGTGAGACCATCAAAGCTGCGTCTTCATCTCTGTGATCTGGAGGACATGGTTTATAATTTTCCAATAAATATGAAGCAGCAGTGCTGAATTCTCTCTTGTATGTAAACTGTGGCCACTGGGGGCTAAGTGTCTCCCCATATGGACTGCGAAGCCATTTTATCATCCTCCACTTTTCCTAATGTTTCTTCCTGCTGCACTCGGAGTTTGGTATTTGCTTCACGAAATACAAGGAGTTCAACTGTGACACAGTGTTGCCGCGAGTTCTGTCACGTGTGGTGGATCAGGGTCTGCAGGAGAATGCACCAACAGGGCTTGTATACCACATAGGATGCCCCCTTGACCATAGCAACCTGATTCTGAACATTGCACTGAAACCTCTCCATATAACAAGTTGCCTTTACATATAAGGGTCTGCTGGCTGCACCATGTCAGTCACAAGCCATTTGGAAGCCAATGGCAGATCCACATGGCCCCACCTCAGATGTTTTATCACACATTTGCTCACCACTGCTCTAGGCCCACTACTCAGCAGGATCCAAATTATTGAGATCTCTGTTCTACACCATTTTCATCAAAACCAGTCAATCAAGCCACTGTCTGGTACACTCGTGATCAGCAACAGGACATCCAAATGTTCTTCATTGCCACCTGGTCATTGGAATTTCAAAAATTTCATGGTATTTATCTAGCCAATTTTCAATTATGAAGTTGGAAGCACTATGGCTTTCAAATCATTCAGGAATCATTCAATGGTGAGGAAGCTCATTTCAATGAAAAATTTGAAGAACTCTCACAGGCAAGGCTTCCCAAAGAGTGGCCTAAAAGTCACATGAATCCAGGCCCATCGACGTCTACAATTGAGGTCCATGTGTGTTTTGACTAGCAAATATGGCTTCCAAGTCTTTCAGAAAAAAATAATTTGATATCCTGGCTGAGATTCCCAGTGCTCTGTGGAAAGCCACCCTAGGACTAGATCTCAGTTTCCAACGGAGACTCTCATGCATGGCCTCCTAAATTCTTAACACAATTCATGGCAATACTTCTTTGATGATTGATCCAGAACTGAGTGTTTAAGGGGAATGACACCAGAGTTCAAGCCCAGGTGGATCCAGTCATCTCTTCCAACTGCCACACGAATGACTACAATTAAAACCAAAACACTTCCACATGGTCCTCACCTTCTTCCAGAGAGACACTCATCATTACCTCTGGCTGGAGTTTTTCATGTGGGACGCATCCCAAGAGAGTGTCCGAAATAATCTTCCTTGCCCCTCATTTGCCTAAAGTCAGGGTGGCATGGTCACCCTTCCTGTGAACCTGGAGTGATCCAATAGGCCTGCTTCTCCAATTTGAGGCCTACTGACTCTCAGGGATAGATTCTTTAAGTGATTTGGAGTCACAAGAAAACACAAGCACCTCTGCAGTTCTTCAAAGAACTCATTTGACCTAAAGGATCCCTATTCTCACTTGATAGAGGTCAGAATCCTAACAGAGGAAGGCAAGAGACTCATCAACAATGACAGATTTTTGGCCATTTTGGTTTTGATTGCACACATGGAATCTATCTTTAGATCCATCATGTGCTGAGAATCTAAGCCACAACCTCATACAGGGCCAAGAGGCTGATTTAGACACATCCTTTTACAAGCAATTAAGCAAAGAGCCACAGGTGATGCCCATTCATTTCCATTTGAAAACTGTTTTCTTCAGGCTTCACAAAGGGGTGGCCTGAGGCAAAGACCTTCCCAACATTCAGGACAACAGAACCATAGGTAAGCAAATGAACCAAAGCAAGGTTTCTCCACTGAGAATTTCCGGGTCACACTGATATCTGAGTTTTCTAAGATGTTCCCATTCTCTACAGCTATCAAGTATATGGAAATGTCTCAGAGCTTGGAGGTGGTACATATCTTGGAAACAAAACCATGAGACTATTCTGGAGAGTGGCCAGAATTCAGGAAGAAAACAGGAACTTAGGAATTTAGTAGGTGTTGCCCATCCATAAGGCAAACCAAAGTCCATTCTTCAATTAGGCAGGATGAATGCTGGGAAGTTTTCTACTATACAGGACACATCCTTTGATGCCTTCTCTTTTCTAATGTCTACAACCACGGACACAGTGGGATACTCAGACTTAGAAACACTAGCCTTGTCAAACGACTTACTAGAAACAGTCCACTCCAACCCAAAAAAACTGCCTTTCCTACCTATTCTCAGAACATGAGAGAAAAGCACAAACTCACTGAACACCCACAAAGGCACCTCCTTAACCCAAGTAGGTCTGTGACTATCTGGAGTGTCCTCTAACTGGTGGGCCATACTTTGTTCCCCTGAAATGGCCTGTCCTTTCTCAGATCTGGTCTCCTTGGCCAACACTGTGAAGTTGTCAGGAGCCAGCGGTGAACCAATACCTGCTTTCTCAGGAAAGGCCCCTCTTCAGAGCTCTTCTGCCATTTGACAATCCTCATATCAGTCGGTACCAAGGAAGACTGACTCTGTCCTTGGTAAATCCAAACAAGTGAGACCACCGGGACTGGGACTGGGACTGGCTCTGGGTGCCTGGCTTCCTGCATCACAATTTCAGATTTTTTGATCACCAAGGAAGAGAGGTGAGGTCACTTTCTTTAGGAACTGAATGAGGTCACTACCTTGGCCACCACTTTGTCCTAACAGTTGCTTCGAAAGGTCCCATGAAATGGAGGCTGCCCCTACTTCCTTTGACACTTTCACAAGTTAGAATGGTATATCAACCATAGGCACCTGTAAACAGCTCTCCACACAGGCATGGTTTCATCAGTTCTCTACATTAAGAAAGGAGAGGCTGATTCAGACACATCCCTTCACACTGACCCTGTTGTTTGCCATGGAATATGACTTTTCCCCTCTTAGGTCCTTCATAGCTGCCTGCAACTTCTTCAGGGTATAATTTCTGCATGGTCCTTTGATGTTCTCAGCAGGTGGAAGATCCCCTACATTACTGTATTGTAAGATAAACTCTGTCTCGGCTCTTCTGTAAAGTTAGTTTGAGGGAACAATGTATGGTTAGGCTTAATAACATGTTTCATTTGAGTTAGGAATCATTCTGCTTAATGAATAATGGTATTGGGAACTTGCGATATTTACAAGAATATATTGGTGAAATATAAGTTTGAAAACAGAAATCTAGATAAGATTTGAATCCAGGAAGGGCATTGGGCTGTTGATTGGGATACTTGGCTTTGAATTATGTTCTGCACAGATGTCTCAGATAAATCAATATACAATGGCATAGGACCTTGTACCTTGGATGATTGCTTGTCGAAGAGATCATCCAGTCAAAAAGGGATAGTCTTTAGGATTAGGAAGATAGTCGGTATGTTAGAAAAAAGAGTGAGTATAGGATTTGGACCAAAAGTTCTTTAGCAATATGGTTTCGGATAAAGAGTGAATGTAAATGTCAGCACATGTGAAGAGTCAGTCACAATGATGAACTGGGGAAAATATGTAGGAAAGCAGATATCAATAGAGACATTAGGAAATCAGGAAAATATAAAGTGAGTGATAGGATTAGTCATTTTCAACAGGGTTGAGGTTGAATATATTATCTTAAGAAGAAACAAATATGTAGTCACCAATAGGATTGATTTGAGAGCGTTAGGCAACCTGGATATGGATGTGTTTAGTAATCCATGCTCACTTTCCATTTAGGCTTTGGTGAAAGGTTAATAAAATAGGTACTTGTTACTGTTTTTCTGTATGCTTAACAAAAAACTGTTGAAGTCTTGAGGACTGTTTGCTAATCTTGTTTCCAGAATGTGCTGTCCCCAACTGCCAAACTGCAAATGTATACCCTCACCCGTTTGCACGCAAACCACCCACTTGCCCTGACCCATCAATAAACTTCCCTCCCTGCCCTCTCCAAGGAAAGCATATAAGCTCTGCTTAAGCTGTTCTCATTGCTCTCTGCTCTATTCAAGTGAGCTCTGAGCCCCAGAATGCTGGACCCATAATAAACCATTTACTGTTGCATGAGACATTCCTCTGGTGGTCTCTTCCTCTGATGCTTGCCCGACCTTTACATCTGGAGGCACGAGCAAGATCCGGCAGCGGCGGATGAAAGATCCCCAAGGGGCTCCTTTCAGGGTAAGTAAGGGAACTCTTTTTGGTTTTAGGTTTCAGGTTAGGGCTTGGCAAAATGGCTATTGGTGATGAGCGTGAGCTCTCTCTGACAGAGGCTGACATACGTGTCACAGAGCCACAGGCCACGTCCCTGGGGGATGCCCCAGAGGACTCAGGAAATCGAGGAACAATAGTCTCCTTGACTCAGTGATATTTTGCTTCGGATTCAGTATTGCCAGCCCATCAGGTTTTGCCGGCTACTCAGTCCTGGCCTCAGTATTGGACGTCCATTGCCTGTCTTTATTGTCTTGTCTTGTCAGTGTAGTGTGTGATTTCTTTCACTGTTTGTGTATCTCTCATTTTGGGACAGAGCACTTCAACACCTCTCTTCCTGACCCTTGATCACTGGACCAAAGTCTGCGAAAGGCCCAGAATCTTTCTTTTTCAGTAAATTGCTGGACCTGGCAGACCCTCTGTGCCTCAGAATGACCCACCTTTGGAGTTGGATAGCCCCTAGAAACATCTACTTCCCACTAATTTGAAACGTCAGAGATTTTGTCTTTCAACCGGGGCCACATAGACATCCAGATCAACAGCCATATATCTTAACTTTGCAGGACCTCTGCAAATCTCCTCCTACATGGGTGAAGCCTTTCTTTGTCTCTCCGCCCACTCCTACTCCTTCCACCATGATTCTATCTCACAAACCCTCTGCTCTTCCTCCTCCAACCTCTGTTCTCCCTGAGTCTCAAGACTCTACTGGACTCTCCTACCCTTCTTATCCGCTGCCGTCGTCCACCAACCCCCAACAACCTCTAAGTGATTCCTTTGCTGCTGACTCAGCCTCTCCGCCATTGGAGAAAGCTAGGCTGGCCCAGCGACCACCAGATGACTCCCCCTTGTCACACACACAGCCCCTCCTTCCCTGGAGGAAGCTGGCCCGGCTAAAATAACTCAAAGAACTCCCTGGCGTTTTCACACCTGCCTACTTGGGATGACTGCCAACAAATCCTAGGGATTCTCTTCATGACAGAGGAACGAGAGAGAAACTTTCTGGAAGCTAGAAAAAAATATCCTCAGACCAGATGGGTGACCAACACAACTTCCCAACATAATCAAAGCCGGCTTACCCTTGAACTGACCCAACTGGGACCCCGACACCTTTGAAGGTAGGGAGCATCTGTCCACTTATTGCCGGGCCCTAATAGTGGGTTTCCAACCGGCCGCTAGCCAACCAAATAATTTGGCCAAGGTAAGAGAGATTATTCAAGGGCCTGATGAATATCCCTCTATGTTTCTAGAGAGAATTATGGAGGCATATAGGAGATATACTCCTTTCGATCTTCAGGCAGAGGATCAAAAGACATATGTCATGATGGCCTTCATTGGGCAAGCTGATCTGGATATTAAAAGAAAGTTACAATATTTAGATGGATTACAAGATATGACTTTGAGAGATTTACTCAGGGTAGCCGAGAAAGTATCCTATAAGAGAGAAACAGAGAGAACGAAAGGGAGCAAAGGGAAAATGAGAGATGAAAAAGACAGATGAAGGTATTAACTAAGGTCCTGGTCACAACAATAAATAGGCCAAAATTAAGAAACAGGGAGACAAGAAGCGATACCTGGGTCCCCACCAGAGGCCACCCTTGGCCTCAGATCAATGTGCCTACTGTAAAGAAAAAGGACACTGAGCCAAAAAGTGCCCTAGAAAGAGACAGCCACGCCAGACAGCCTTTCTGACTCTGGAGGTTGACTGAGAATGTCGGGGCTCAGATCCCTTCCCCGAGCTCAGGGTAACTTTTGAAGTGAAGGGGACCCCATAAACTTTGAAGTGGATACAGCAGCAGTATACTCAGCCCTTAAGGCCCCACTGGGCCCTCTATCAAATAAAAGGTCTCTAGTTCAAAGGGCTAACAGCAGTAAATATCAGACTTAGACAACTAAGAGGACCATGGACATGGGGAAAGGAAAAATCCAACATTCCTTCCTAGTAATCCCAGAATGCCTGGCCCCATTGATGGGCAGAGATCTGCTCAGTAAGCTCTGGGCCAAAACAACTTTTAACCCCGAAGGCCCCAAAATGAAATTTCTAAATCCTTCATTAAAAACTCCTATAGTCATGGCTTTATAAATGTCAGTCGAAGATGAACATCCACTTTTCACACACCCCAAAAATGATCAAACAGGCAAGCTACCCCAGAAATGGATAACAGATTACCCAGATGCCTGGGCAAAAATTGTTGGGTTAGGCCTAGCCATGAAACAACCTCCAATAACAGTGGAGTTAAAAACCTCAGCCTCCCCAATCAATGTCAAACAACATCCTCTGAGCAAAAATGCTAAAGATGGGTTAAGGCCCCATATTCAGAAATATCTGGCTTTAGGGTCCTAAGGCCCTGTCAATTGGCCTGGAACACTCCCCTGCTACCAGTAAAAAATCCAGGAACTGGGGACTATCCCCGTTCAAGACCTAAGAGAGATCAACAACAGAGTGCAGGACATTCACCCCACGGTAAATAATTTGTACAATCTGCTTATCACTCTGAACCCTGAGTAGAAATGGTATGGACATAAAGAAGCTATCTTTTGCATGCCTCTGCATAAAGACAGTCAGTTTCTGTTTGCTTTTGAGTGGGTAGACCCAGAAACCGGAACGTATGGTAAACTAACATGGACTAGACTCTCACAGGGGTTCAAAAACTCCCCCACTCTCTTTGATGAAGCCCTCCACAGAGATGTCAACAACTTCAGAACTATGCACCCCGAAGTCACCCAGCTTCAATACGTGGATGACCTGCTACTGCAGCCAACACCAAGGAAAACTGTGAGTCTGGGAACCAAGCACTATTATGTAAGCTTGCTCAACTCGGGTATAGAGCTTCTTCCAAAAAACCCCAAATTTGGCAGCAAGAAGTAGTCTTCCTGGGCTATTCCCTTAGAGGTGGTAAACGTTGGCTCACTGAGCCCAGAAAACAAACGGTTGTGCAGATACCCCCGCCCCCAGCAGCAGACAACACAAAGAGTTTCTTGGGACTACTGGGTTTTGCAGGTTATGGATTCCTGTGTTTGCGTCCTTAACTTCTCCTTTATACCCGCTGTTAAAGGGAGATGCCCAATTCCAATGGACCCCTGAGCACCAGCAAGCTTTTGATAACATCTTACGACACTGGCACTGAATTCCTCAACTTCACTGAGCCAAGCCTGCAATTTCAGAAAGCCCTACACTACGTTAAAAATGTACATCAATTCACACACCTTGGTCCAAAGAAACTGCAGGCATTCCTGAAGGATCAAGAACAGAGTTTTCCACTAACCGACTCACAGCGAAAGGACATAACTGAACGGGTAACAAAGCCCTGTCCATTCTGTCAATAGAACAATTACCCTTCCAAGCTTCCTGCAGGAAAGCACCTATGAGCAACCAGACCAGGAAATTCTGGGAAGTGGACTTTACTGAAATTTAGCCAGCAAGGTATGGACTTCAATATCTCCTAGTGTTTGTAGATATATTTTCAGGATGGATTGAAGCCTTCCCCACAAAAAAAAAAGGCACAAATGGTGGTAGAAAATCCTGAAAGATATTTTTCTATGATACGGCCTACCTAAGGTAATAGGGTCTGATAATGGACCGGCGTTCATGGCCCAGGTAAGTAAGGGGTTAGCCAGGATCCTGGGGATAAATTGGAAGTTACATTGTGCTTATAGACCCCAGAGCTCAGGACAGGTTAAAAAAATTAATAGAACCATTAAAGAGACCTTAACAAAATTAAGCTTAGAGAGGGCATCAAAGATTGGACTATGCTCCTGCCTTATGCACTGTTTCATGCAAGAAATACAACCTCTGTTTCTTTGTGTAACCTCACCTCCTATGAAATTCTCTATGGGGCCCCTCCTCCAGTAAGGACCTAACCACAACTCTAAGACCTACCGATCCCTTCCACACCCCCTTGCTTGACAATCTTAAAGCTATTGAAAGAACTCAGGGATACCTGTCAAAACAGCTGGCCACTGCCTACCAACCTGGTGAAGAGGAGACTCCACATCGATATCAAAAAAGAGACTTCATCTACATAAGATGACATCAGGTGTCATCCCTGGAACCCCGCTGGACAGGACCATACCAGGTGCTACTTATAAAACCTACAGTGGTAAAGGTAGACGGAATCACTTCCTGGATCCTAATTCTCATCTCAAGCCTGTGCCCTGTCCAGACTCTGGCTTGAAAGTGGAAAAGACTGGTAACCCTTTCAAATTGCATATTTGCCATGTGGATAAGGCTTTAGACTCTCCCCTTGGCCACCACTAGTCCTAACCATCATCAGCCCATTCAGCCTCGATGGCTGATCACAAATCCTATTAGACAAGAAGTATGGTCTGTCTCACATACAGCCCCCTTAGGGACCTGGTGGCCCACTCTCCACCCAGATATTTGTCAGCTTGGTATACGTCTTTCCAATTGGGATATCTCTGATGAAGAGGATCCCACTAAAATTCCATTAAATTTCTCCCGTATCATAGATAATGGAAACAAACATTATGGATGTAGGGACACGCAAGCCTGATGCAGGTTGGCTAGCCTAGATTACTATGTTTGCCCGGTGGACTATCAAAGCCACAAACAACCACGGCTGTGTGGGGGAAAAGCCGTCTTCTTCCGTAAGTCATGGGGATGTGAGCATACAGGGGCTGCCTGGTGGAACCCAAACTCCTCATCAAATTCATTTCACAGCATTGGCCATATTACCAATTAGACAACCAAAACCGATGGCCCCCAGAGGGGTCTCTAGATCCTCAAATTCTGTGTGACTATTTCAACTTCGGCAAGTGCTCAAAAGGATTGAAGAAAATTCCCCTATGTGTAGGCCTTTTCCCTCCTTTGCTCACATCACGAAATATGTTTCTCCAATAGATCCTTCTGCTCCAGATTCTCTGCTGTCACTCTCACATCAACAACCTGATTTCTCCCCTCCAATTACTAGATCAAAACCCCAAACCTCCGCTGGTTCTCAGACCATTGCCCCCATGCTGAGGCAGCAGGTACTGAGGTACCCTTCCACCCACTCACTCCTCTCTTCTCCTGTCAGTGCCCACACCGGGTCCCACCAGGTCCTCTTACCAGCTAACCCAAAGCTCAAACCAGCTGAGGAGTGCCCTCAGACGCCTATCCAAGATGTAATGAAAATGGCCTTTAAAGTTGCTTTGTCATCACTAAAAACAGGTTACTAAGAATTTAAAGTCCCTCACAGGCTTTTTAGATACTCATTCCCGTCTTCCCATCTGCTCTACCTGTTCTACTGCTCAAGTTTTGTTGCCAGGAAAATCCCAAACCCTTTTCCCATTATTCTTTTATATCTCTTTTTCCTCATTCTCAGAACCACAGAACTGCTCTCACCCCCCGCCTTCCCCGTCTTCCCCTCTGTACCAGGCCCACAGAAAAATCTTAAATGGCCTTCTCCAGAAGTCTTCATCGTGGCTGACTTTAGGACTTTCAGCAACAAAGTCCCTATAAAAGAGTTCAGTGTAGATAAACTTCCTCTTTTCATGTTGCTCTGTTATACTTGGCCACTGGCTGGAAAAATCATCCCTTCTAAGCTAGACTCCCCCTTACTAGTTTTTCACAAAATATGTAAACAAGGCCTCTGGCCTTGAGCTGAGGCTTCCAGAGATGGCTACATTTCCAAGATAAAGAAGTTACCAACTGGGCTCCATGGTAACAGCTGGCAGGGAGAAAATAAAAGAGAAGAAAAAAGCTCTCCCCCTCCCAGGTGTCCTTAATAAGTTATCTTTCCCAGAGAAGAGGAAAATAAAAACAGAACCAAAAACTGCTTTTTGTGAACTTCTGCAGACTGTGAATTTCTGAGTCTTTTCCCTTACATGTTGGGTACAAAATTCTGAAACTACCTAAACTTGGGATTCAGGGGATTAATTGATTACAACAGAAGCAATGCCCTCTATATCCGGTTGCAACCAAATAGGACTGTTTCCCTGTCTTTGGTGCTATCTTAGGTGCCTTGCCTTGTCCATACCTACAACAGTATAATTCTATATACTTAAACATTGTTTATTCATAAAATTATCAACAGATGTGATTAATTATGTAATGGTGCAGATGTTTCCCCGAGTGCTCTATCATGAGGCAGGATCATTTAAATTTCAAATAGGGGGGCATACAACCCGGTTCCTCTGGCAACCTGTATCCTTCACTTTAGCCATCCTATGAGGAATAGTAGTTGCTGCAGAGAAGGGCACAGGAACCACTGCCCTAATCCATGGGACACAACAAATGACCCAATTAGAAGCAGCAATAGACCAAAACTTAAAGATATTAAAAAACCACCATCACAGCTTTACAAGAATCTTTAACCTCTCTCTCTGAAGTTGTTTTACAGAACAGGCGAGGGTTCGACCTCCTCTTCATGAGAGAAGGGGCCTTTGTCCTGCATTGAGGGAAGAATGTTGTTATTATGCCTACCATACTGGAGTTGTAAAAGAATCTATGATTAAATTAAGAAGACGCATTGAAGAGCATCAACAAGAGAGAGAGGCCCAAAAAGGGTGGTTTGAGTCTTGGTTCACAGAGTCCCCCTGGGTAACTATGCTTTTATCAGCCCTGGCCGGTCCAATAATAATCCTCACATTATTGCTAACTGTAGGACCCTGTTTGCTCAACCGTGTAGTTTCCTTTCTCCAAGCTCAAATTGGACAAGTTAAACTTATGGTAATCAGAAATCAATATACCACACTAGCAGACATAAAATGTGACATCCTCAATGATCACTATTATGATTTAATGTAACCAAAAGAAAGTGGGGAATGAAAGGTAAATAAAATAGGTAATTGTCACTTCCAGTTTTACGATATGCTTAACAAAACACTGTTGATATCTTGAGAACTGTTCGCTAATCTTGTTCCCTGAATGTTCTGTACCAACTGCAAAACTGCAGAATGTACTCCCTCACCCATTTGCACGCAAACTGCCCACTCGCGCTGACCCATCAATAATCTTCCCTCCCTGCCCTCTCCAAGGAAAGTATATAAGCTCTGCTTAAGCTCTTCTCAGGGCTCTCTGCTCTATTCAAGGGAGCTCTGAGCCCCAGCATGTTGGACCCCCATAAACTTGGCTGTTGCATTAGACAGTCCCTGGTAGTCTCTTCCTCCGATGCTCGCCTGACATTTACATTGGTAAAATAATAAGTGTGACCATTGCTTCTGTGTCGAAATGTACAAATTATTATTGGGGGTACAAATAGGTGTACCCTGTGATATGAATATAGACATAATGCATGAATAGACAATACTGTGAATAAATAATATAATGGATTCCAAATTTAATAATGGATTCAATTGATATCTGAAAATATACAGGAAATCTTATATTGATATACATACATTCATTCCAACCAGTTAAACATCTAAACGTTATATTAGGATTATGATTTATCATGAAGAGTGTGTGAGTTTTGCTTCAAAATTGATTATGGAAGTTGAAAATAATGTGTTTGGAAAGAAGTCTCATGAAAAGACCAGACAAGAAACCTGGAGGAATCTATGTGTTCTGAAGCAGGAAGTTATTGAAAGTGAAACAAATCCCTATAAGTTTGCTAACTTGTGGATGAAATATATATCTTATGATGTGCATAAATTGAAGAAATAGTAATGTAGCAGTGTTGAATAAAAATGAATGTCAAAATACACATCATGTCCCATAGTAATCTACTTGCATTGATGTTAAACTGGGTCAGTTACTGTACAAATTTAGTATTTGTATGCAACATTAACTAAAGTTAGTTTTCAGTACTGGTAACAAATATGTATTTCAGGTGGATGAATATTTCTGAGAATAATCTTGTGAATACTTGATTATAAATCCATACACATGAACATGAATGAATTTAGGGAGTGTATATAAGACACATATATTTCATATTTTGAAAAATCTGGAGAGTATATATATATATATATATATACAAAAAACACACATGCAGAGACATTAAATTACCAATATATATGCCAATCAAAATTTATCATGAAATATATATCATCCACAGATGCAAAAATATTTCTTTTACTGAACATGGATTTATGTTTAATGTTGTTCAACTAGGAAGCTCACCCATAGGTTGAATTTTAAGATCCAACAGGGTTTAGGAGGAGTGATCTCTTCTCATAATTTGTATCTGCCAAGTCAGCCACCTCACAAGAATGTACATGTGATACCAGGTAGGATTCTATATGTGCATATAAAAATACATGTTCTGAATAGGCTACAGGGAAAGGGAGACAGGAATTTATATATTTATTAACTTTAAAAACACAAGGAGAACTATTTCAATTAAAAATTAACTAGATTTATAACACCTACCCTTCATAATGCAAATGGAAGTCCAAATATACACCATGCCTCCTTTGAACTGCTTGTATTTCTATTTTGTTTGGGTTAGTTTTCTCCATCATATTAGGATTAGCAGTCAGAGTCTAGTAGTTTATGAGTTAGTGTCAGGGATTAAGTATTTCGAATGGAAAATTGGAAAATGAATCCAATGTGTATGCATATATGTGCTACACAAAAATCTTCCCACTCTCATCCACAACAATGCCTTGACATTAACTTTGCCCCAAGTAAGACACAATTAGAGGAGAAGAGTTAGAAAATCTGTGAATGCATATGTGGAATGGAATATACTCAGGATTTCACAAACTTGGAAGTGGTAGAGCAGTTTCCAAAAGTAAGGCACATGGTAAACACTCCACAAACATGGAGTTCTGCTGACCTAAAGACTTCTTGATAAACTGCCTCTGAGGTTGGGCACTTGAAATATATGTTGTTGTCAGTAGCTTTAGCTTACTTTCTAGTGAGACCATCAAAGCTGGGTCTGCATCTATGTGACCTGGAGGACATTGTTTCTAATTTTCCAATGAACATGAGGCAGCAGTGCGAATACTCTCTTTGTAGTTAAACTATGGCCACTGGGAGCTAAGTGACTCACCGTGTGAACTGTGAAGCCATTTGGTCCTCCTCCACTTTTCGTGGTGGTTCTTGCTGCTGCACTGGGACTTTGGTATTTTCTTCATGAAATACAAGGAGATTAACTGGGACACAGTGCTGGAGGGAGTTCTGTCACGTGTGGAGGTCACGGTCTGCATGTGAATGCACCAACCAGGATTCTATCCCACATGGGTTGCCCCTTTGTCCATAGCAACCTGATTCTGAACATTGCCTTGAAATCTCCCTATTCAAAAAGATGCCTTTACATGGAAGGTTCTGCTGGCTGTACCATGTCATTCACAAGCCATTTGGAAGCCAGTGGCAGATCCACATGGCCCCACCACACGTTTTATCACACACCTTCACACCACTGCTCTAGGCCCACTAATTTGCAGGCTCCAACTTACTGGCATCTCTGTTCTACACAATTTTCATGAAACCTAGTCAGTCAAGGCACTGTCTGATACACTCATGATCAGCAATAGGACATCCAAAGATTCTCCAGTGCCACCTGTTCATGGGAATTCCAAAAATTTCATGGTGTTTATCTAGCCATTTTTTTTGAGGATGAAGTTGGAGGAACTGTGGTTTTCAAAAACCATTAAATGTTGAGGAAGCTCATTTCAATGAAACTCTGGAGAACTCTCATAGGCAAGGCTTCCCAAAGAGTTGTCAAAAGGTCACATGAAGCCAGTCCAATTGAAGTCTACAATGTGAGGTACATGTGTGTTTTGACTCTCAGCTATGGCTGCCAAGACTTTAAGAAGAAAATCATGGATTATCTTGGCTGAGATTCCCAGTGCTCTGTGGCCTTGATCTAAGTTTATAAGGGCTACTCTCATGCATGGGCTCCTAAAATCCCAACAAAGCTCATGGCAATACTTCTCTGAGGTCAGTTCCAGAATTCAGTCTCTATAGGGATTCAAACTAGAGTTCAAGCCCAGGTGGACCCAGTGATTTCTTCCAATCGCCACACAAATGACCAAAATTTAAACGAAAACACTCCCATATGTCCCTCATCTTTTCCACATAGACACTCATCATAACCTCTAGCTGGAGGTTTCTATGAGGGTCGCTGGACAAGACAGTGTCCAAAATAAGCTCACTTGCCCGTCATTTGCCTAAAGTCAGGGTGGCCTGGAAACCCTTCCTCTGAACCAGGAGTGATCAAATAGGCCTACCATTATTACTGTTCCACTTCTCCAATTTGAGGCCTACTGACTGTGGGGTTTAGATTCTTCATGTGGATTGGGGTCATGAGAAAACCCAAGCACCTATGGGCTAGACTCTGAAGGGCTTTGAAAAACTCATTTGACCCAAAGGATTCCTATTCTCACCTTATGGAGGTCAGGAAACTTACAGAGAAAGGTGAGAGACTTCATCCATAATGAGTACTCTTTTGGCCATTTTGGTTTTGGATGCACACATGGCATCTTTCTTTAGATCCATCAGGTGCTGAGAATCTAAGCCACAGCCTCACACAGGGCCAACAGGCTGATTCAGACACATCCCTTTCGAAATCAATTACTCAAAGAGGGACAGGTGATGCCCATTCATTTACATTAGAGAACTGTTTTATTCAGGCTTCACAACGGGGTGGCCTTAGGCAAAGACCTTCCTGACATTCAGTGCTATAGAACAATAGGTAAGCAAAAGTCCCAAAGCAGGGTTTCTCCACTGAGACTTTCCTGGTAACATTGATATCTGAGTTTTCTGAGATTCTCGCCATTCCCTTCAGCTATCCAGTACATGGCCAAGTCACAGAGCTTGGAGGTGGTACCTATCTTGGTCACAAAATCATGAGCCTATTATGGAGAGTGGCCAGAATTCAGGAAGAAAACAGGAACTTAGGAAGATTTCAGGTCTTGCCCACAAATAAGGCAACCCTCTGTCCTTTTATAAATTGGGCAGCGTGAATGTTGGGAAGCTTTCTCCTAGACAGGACACATCCATTGATGCATTTTCTTTTGTAATGTCTACACCCACGGACACAGTGGGATACACAGACATAGAAACACTTGCCTTGTCAAATGACTTAATAGAAACAGTCCACTCCAAACCAAACAAACCAACTTTCCTACCTATTCTCAAAACATGAGACAAAACCACAAACCCACACTCATTCCCACAAATGCACTTCCTTCCCCCAAGAAGGTCTGTTACTAACTGGAGTGTCCTCTGCCTGGTGAGCCATTCTTTGTTCACCCGAAATGGCCTGTCTGTTCTCAAATCTGGACTCCTTGGCCCACTCTGTGAAGTTGTCAGGAGCCAGCTTTGAGCCGCCACTACCTGCATTCTCAGGGAAGACACCTCTTCAGATTTTTTCTGGCATTTGACCATCTTCACATCTGTAAGTACCAAGAAAAACTGACTCTTTCCATGATAAATCCAAAAAGTGAGATCTCTGTGACTGTTACTGGGCCTGACCCTGGGTGCCTGGTTTCCGGGATCCCAAGTTCAGAGAGTTCCATCACAAAGAAGTGAGGTAGGTCACTTCCTTCATGAACTGAATGAGCTCACAGCCTTGGAAAACACTTTGTCCTAACAGTTTCTTCCTAAGGTCCCATGAGATGGAGGCTGCCCCTACTTCCTGTGACACTTTCTCAAGTTAGAATGGTATATCAACAATAGGTACTGGGGGAGAGATCTCCACACAGGGTTGGTTTGGTCCATTTTGTCTACATTAAAATGTGAGAGGCTTATTCAGACACATCTCTTCATCCTGACCAGGTTGTTTGCCATGGAAAATGACTTTTGCTCTCTCAGGTCCTTCATAGCATTCTATATCTTCTTCAGGGATAATTTCTGCATGGATCTTTTAGATTCTCAGCAGGTGGAAGATCCCCTATATTCCTGGATTGTAAGACCAACTCTATCCCTGCACTGCTGTAAAGTTAGATTGAGGGAACAGTGTATGGTTAATGTTAATATCATGTTCTATTTGCGTTAGGAATCATTCTGCTGGATGAATAACGGTATTGGGAACCTGAGATATTTACAAGAATATATAGGTGAAATATAAGTATGGAAACAGAAATCTAGGGAAGACTTGAAGCCAAGTAGGACTTTGGGCCCTTGAGTAGAATACTTTGCTTTGAATTATATTCTGCACAGATGTCTCAGATAAATTGATATACAAAGAAATAGGATTGTATACACTAGATGATTGAATAACATACAGAATATCCAATAAAAAAGGGATAGTCTGTAGGATTAGCAAGATAGTCAGTAGGTTTAGAAAGAAGAATGAGTATAGGATTTGTACCAAAAGTTCTTTACAAATAAGGTTTCGGGTAGAGAGTGAATGTAAATGTCAGCACATGTAAAGAGTCAGTCACAATGACGAATTGGGGAAAATATGTAGGAAAGCAGATATAAATAGAGACATTAGGAAGTGAGTAAAAGTATGAAGTGTGTAATTTGTTTAGACATTTTCAACGGTTTGAGTCTGAATATATAACCTTAGGCAGAAACTAATATGTTGTCACAAATTGGATTGACTTTTGAGAGCATTAGGTAACCAGGACATGGATGTTTTTATTAATCCATGCTCACTTTTTATTTAGGCTTTGGTAAAATCATAAGTGTGACCTTTGCATTTTGTGTCCAGAATATTATTGTGATAAAATGTATATGTAGATCAGGTGACTTGAGTAATTCTTCCACCATTTCTGTAGCAATATTTTGTAGATGTATAAATTACTATTGAGGGTACAAATAGGTGTACCCTGTGTCTATGAATATGCAGATAATGCATGAATAAACCATACTGTGTGTAAATAATATAACTTGCTCTACTTTAAATAATGGATTGAATTGATATCTGAAAATATAAAAGAAATCTCATATTGATATACAATCATTCACTGCAACCAGTTATACATCTAATGGTAATATTATGGTTGTGGTTCATCCTGAAAGGTGTGTGAGTTTTGTTTCAAAAGTGATTATGGAAATCAAAAATAATGTGTTTGGAAAGAAGTCTCATGAAAAGAATAGTCAAGAAACCTGTAAGAATACATGTGTTCTCAAGAAGGAAGTGATTGAACATTATATATCATACTATATATAATGTGCATAAACTGCAGAAATAGTAATGTACCAATGTTGAATAAAAATGAACATCAAAATACACATCATGTCCCATAGGAATCTAATTGCATTGATGTTAATCTGGGTCAGTTACTGTAGAAATATTAGGATTTTTATGCACCATTCACTGAAGTTACTTTTCAGTACTAGGAAAAAAGTATGTATTTAAGTTGGATGAATATTTCTGAGAATAATCTTGTGAAAATTTGATTATAAATCCACATAAATCACAAAACATTATAAACACAAAAGTCACATGGACATTAAAATGTAGCAATATATATGCCAATTTAAATCCATCTTGAAATATATATCATCCACTGATCCAAAACTATTTATTTAATGAACTTGAATTTATGTATAATGTTGTTCAGCTAGGAAGCTCCCCCATAGATTGAATTTTCTGTTCCAAATCAGTGTTTAGGAGGAGTGATCTCCTAAATGTGTATGCAAATGTGTGCTAGACAAAAATCTTCCCACTCTCATCCAGAACAATGCCTTGATATTACCTTCACCCCAAGTAAGACACAGTTGGAGGACATGAGTTAGAAAATCTGTGAATACATATCTGGAATGTAAAATGGTCAGGAGTTCACAACCTTGCAGGTTGTAGAGGAGTTTCTAAAAGTAAAGGACAGGCTTGATAGACCCAACCTGATCTTTTATTAGAATTGGGAGCCATCTTGCCAGAAAGCCATGAAAAGATAATTTGGGCTTTACTATAAATTACTGCAAATTCTGAACCTGCTTGGAATGCCTGTCCGTGCCTTGAACTCATCCATGCCTGGCTCTCTGACCAGATAACAGTGCTCTCTGAAACATTAGTGACACCTAATAAATATTGGCCTTCCCAGGCCAGACAACGACCCTCTCTGAGTCTCTAATGGTTCTCATAATTTCTGATGTTGGGGCCAGCAAAAAAAATGTAAACTACCATCAGTGTGATGCTTTCAAAGTTCTGTTATCTGTAACCCCCTTTTTGTGTAACTTTCTGGGCTATATAGCTGGGCTGTAGGAAAGGTGGTGTTGCTGTCTTGTTCCCGCCATTTTTGGAGGGAGAGGCAGCCTGGCCAGTTTTAATAATAAGCCTGCCTTAATTTGATTTTAATTGGAGTCACTGGTCTTTTCTTGCATCCTATTCCAACATTTTGGAGTTCCCCAGTGAGATGACCCTGCCCGACCAGATCACAAGACCAGACTGCTGAAAATTCTGAAGCTGGCCTTCCCTCCAGGGCTACGGGCTGGGGAGCCACTCTAGGGGGTGCACAACTTGAGATGTTCCAAGGCCTTGGAGTGAGCCGTAAGTCTGGGGAGCACTGCAGTGAACCACCGCACTGAAACTATTAGCAAGTACCTGGTGGAGGAGGCCTCCATAGGTAAGTGGCACCTTGATAACATCTTATATCTGGTTAAGGGAGATCTCTTCTAATGACAGAGAGGTGGCCTGGGGAGGCTCACATTCACTCCTGTCCAGGATAGTAATGAGAATCGTTCTGTTTTCTGTTCCGTTCTGTAGGGAATTCCTCTGGAAGGTTAGAGAGGTGCCGAGGGACACGCATGCGCTCCTACCCCAGAGCTTTAGCAAGACGTTGAATTGCTCATCTGTTTTTCTGTTTTGGCACCGGGATTCTGTTTTTTTTTTTTTTTTTTTTTTTGTGTGTGTGTGTGTGTGTGTTTTGTTCTGTGTTCTATATGTTTTTTGTTTGTTTGTTTTTGTGCGTTTTGTTTTGTGATTTCTGTGATAAAATCTTAAGGATATTGAATGTGAAAATGGGTAACAAAGCCAGTAAGCCTGACACCCCTTTGGACTGTGTTTTAAGGAACTGTGATGAACTTTACCACCATTTGTTAAGCAGAATGAGAGAAGGCCCTAGCTGGCTGCCTGGAGCACACCCAGTGCAGATGGTAATGCCTGCTGGGGAATGAAGAACTGAGTATCTCCCAGCATCTTCCGAAGCCCTGTTGCTTCATGGAATTCCTTCCTTCGTTCCCTGCACTGCAAGGATAATGCCACCTCTGTCTTCTTAAAACAAGAGAAAAACAAAAAGGGGACACTAAATGCAGTAAAGTCGCCATGGAGACACTTTATTTTATATTTCAGGTTGCTCCTCTGTGAAAACATTTGGTCCCCTTGTGGGGACATCTGTGGTGCCACTGGAGAAGGAGATTTTTCTCTTATTTGCTCTGTTTTATTAAAGGGTTCTGTCTGTCAGCCATTGTCTGGAGTTCATTTCTGTCTGTCTTGTGCCTTTTTTCTAGCCCTTTAAGACAGGTGCAATAATGTGTTAATAATATAAATTGTTTCTTGGAAATGATCTTAGCTGAATGTGTGTCTAAATGATGATGTTTCATTGTACCAATCTGGTATCTGAATGGGTTTTTGATGCATTCCACAATCTTGCAGTTAAAAGTCGGGTTTAGGTATTTGTTTAGTTCATGGTTTCAGATAATTCATGCCAGAGAACTTAAATACTTAGGATGGAAAACTAAAGAACTCTACTTCCAAGTTGGCAAGTAACTTCCCAATCATTCAGTCTTTTTTTCACCAATTTTAAATTAGGTAGCCTGGGAAAATGTCACTGTGTGTACCAGTGCATTAATTTGGACAAGGATACTAAATCATAGTATGATATCTGTTGACAAAACAACTTGTAAAGATATAAAATTTTGTGAATTGTATCTTAAACTTGTATCATAATTTTCAACATCCTAACATGAAAATTATGGTTAAAATACCTTAGGCCTAAGGTTTCTGCTCAGAATAGCCTTTTTTTTCCTTCTTCTTCCAGACCTCAGCCAGGACTTATTTTGAAATGCAAATGAAAGAAGCCTGTAAGCTTAGTAGGAGACTTATTTGAGGCCTAAGGGAAAAAAAAAGGTAAATTGTATGGTATTTACTAATTACTGGCCAGTCATTTTTCTAGGACTCATAATTTTTTCCTTAGGTTCTTTATTTATTTTTTGAGCTCATGATTTTGCTCCTACAGACCTAGGTTAATGTTTTTCTGATCAGTAATATCTTTGACCAACTGTGGAATTTTTAAATCATTGCAATGGAGATTTCACCTGTGAAAAGCTACAAGGCCATCACTTTTATTATGTGTGCACAATTTGTTATGTGTTGTATGTCTATATATATATATATATATATATATATATATATATATATATATCCATATATCATATATATTATACACAAATTAACATATATAAGGAGCACTCATATTAAAAAGAACGCATAAAAACAATTTTAAAAAGTGGATCCAAAGATCTTTAATTCACGTGATTTAAATGTTTCAATTTAAATTGCGTAAACAGATAAATATAAATGTCTTTAAATTTAAGCTTACAAGTTTTTCTAGGTGTTCAAAAATCTAATAAACTATTAATGTCTACAAAAGGTCTAATATGCCTTTGTTCCAGGACTTTTCTTTCAATCAAAAAAAATGGTTTACAGTGTTCAAAAAATTTGTCTAATATTTTGATAAATAAGTAAATTTGATATGGGATTACTCATTCATGAGTACTTTTGTTTGATATCTGATTGATATACTAAGGTCTGTATAAGTTTGTACTAAAGTCTGTATAAGATTGTAAAAATCAGTCATGTGTAAAAGAGACAAAAATTTCTTAAACATAAGTTTACCCATAACATTAAGTTTATTAAGATTTAAATTTTCTAGAGCAAGCAACCATAAAAATTAAACAAATGTTTAAATAAGAACTGTTATTTTAGAGCACTGTACTGCCATTTCTTTAAAAGCTAAACTTGGTTAATGTAGAAACTTCAATGCAATTGTGATGCTATTAATGTGCTCATATTTTCCAGTTATACAACTCTATAAGGTAGAAACTTTAAAAGAGCATTATATCAAGCAGGTGTTCTGAAGTTGTATGGTAAATAAAATATATATTGGGGATTTATTTACCTGTTATCAATAATATATGTAAAGTTTTATGTTACTTTTTACATTGTGGAACAATTTAAATGTATTTTTAAGTTAATGAGACCCTAATCTATGTAAAGGTTAAAATCTTTCAGCCGTACTTTAATTCATGTTTTAAATGTGATATCATATGGTGTGAGCTAATGTTCATGTGACCTCAAACAATTTATGTAAACTTTGTAAAATGAAATTTAAAAAAAAGATCAGCTTGAGAACTAAAGCATTTAAGATTTATACGGAGCCCTGCTTACCTGAGATAAGACTCTTTGTCCCATCTTACTACATGTGAGAATGACTACAAAAGCAGTAGGTCAGATTTTATTTCATTTAAAGTTATGTTCAAATTTTTTTTTCTGTCAAGATTACTAGGATCTCAAAAAGGTGATATAATATATAACTCACCAAAAAATTCAGGGTAGCTATTACATGAACTAAGTATTTTTACTCTTGTTAAAAAAATTTATTTTTTAATTTCTTTATAAGTGATCTAAAGATTCCCTGTTGGTGTTTTACAGAAGTGTTGCTTTAAGAACACAACATGGGTTAATTTAAGAAAATAAGTCATCAACTACAAGACAGACAGAATAATAAGATCCCAATTAATAAAATATAAATAATTATAAACTTATAGACATTAAAGTGCAGTACTCTTAATATATGGCTGTTAAAATTTATTTGCTGGTTGTTTCAGATTAGGATTCACAATTAAAATTAAATGAAAAGGGCCAAAAAAAAACAATATTTGACTCTTGCACTTTGAGTCAGTCTGAATCCAGGGAACAGGGGACTTCTCTATGAGCTTTGCAACTCTGGGCCACATAACCTCCCGATCAGGGAGATTAATGAGACCACTGGAGAACAGAAAGCCAATCAGTGCATTTGCTACAAAGAGGAGAGTCATCAGGAAAGGGAGACATCCCTGATGCTTCTGAGGGAAGCCACATGGTCAAGCAAGACCTGAACCCACCTAGCTCAAATTGCACTAGCAGAACTGAGAAGATGCTCTCAAGTTTCCCAAGGAATGACTCCCAAAAAAGCTCAGCTGACTGCTAACAATAGATAGAAACAAAAGTCATTTGACTGCTTCATCTTAAACACTTAGCAAAGACAGTTAAAACCAAAATACAGCCATTCCTGGGCATTTTAAATAATAATAATAATAATAATAATAATAATAATAATAATAATATTTTAAGGTATACACTTTATGTTAGCCTCCCAAAATAAGTAAAACTGTTGGCTACAAAGACTATCAAGAGGAGCTGCCAGAGGCAGAAGTTTTTAGTTTAAGGCCTACAGATATTCCTAACCTACAGGTAGGCTTGGTGTTTGCTAGTACAATTATCCAGCCCTGAGTAACAGAATTAAATGTTTCTCTATTAGACACAGAGGTCATACTAGTGAAAGGATTTTGAAAAATCAGATGACATTAAATTATTAAACTGTATATTATGGGGAGGGACAACTGTAACACTAAAAGTTAAATATTAAGTTGACAGTCCTGATAATTGGGGATATTAAAGACTGGTGAGGGTACTTCATACAGTGACATGATCCAGCTACTGCAACATTTATTCAATACTCATGTTTTTTGTTTCTCTCATAGAAGAACCCGTCCCCAGATGACTTTACAACCTGTTCTTCCTCAACAAGACTTCAAAAAGAACTGACTTCTAAAAGGCAACTCATATTCCTCAACTGACTTCAAAAAGGCAACTCATGTCTCTCACGCCATGCACACTCATGTCACCCTCTCTCAGCTGAGAAGAAGGCAAAATGAGAGACGACTCTCCACTTACACCAATGGAGCCCAAAATAAATAGACTATCAATATAAGTAATTAATTAAGTCAGGTAATATCAGGGAGACTGGTTTTCGGTGAGTTCTAAAAATTTGGAGACTGTTAACTGAGGGATTAAAATTTCCTCAGTGCTTTTCCACTAACCTATCAAGGATTACAAAGGGACACATAAGAAAAGGGGGGAATGATAGACCCAACCTTATCTTTTATTAAAATTGGGAGCCATCTTGCAACAAAGCCATGAAAAAATCATTTTGGCTTTACTGTAAATTACTGCAAATTCTGAACCTGCTTGGAATGACTGCCCGTGCCTTAAACTCACCCGTGCATGGCTCTCTGACCAGATAGCAGCCCTCTCTGAAACTTTGTCACACCTCATAAATATTGGCCTTCTGTGGCCAGACAATGACCCTCTCTGAGGCTCTAATGGTCCTCATAAATTTTGATGTTGGGGCTAGCAAAAAAAAAAAATGTAAACTCCCATTAGTGTGATGCTTGTCAGAGTTCTGTTATCTGTTACCCCATTTTTGTGTAACTTTCTGGGCTGCAAACCTGGGCTGTAGTAAAGGTGGGGTTGCTCTCTTGCTCTCGCAATCTTTGGAGGGAGAGGCAGCCCAGCCAGTGGAAATAATAAGCTTACTTTAATTTGATTTTAACTGGAGTCAGTGTTCTTTTCTTACATCCTGGTCTAAGAGGTAAACACTCCACAAACATAGAGCTCTGCCGGCCTAAAGACTTCTTGAGAAACTGCCTCTGAGGTTGGGTACTTTAAATATATTTTGTTGTCAGAAGGTTTAGCTTCTTTTTTATTGAGACCATCAAAGCTGGGTCTGCATCTATGTGAATGGAGAGCATGGTTTCTTATTTTCCAATGAACATGAGGCAGCAGTGCTGAATTCTCTCTTGGTAGGTAAACTGTGGCCACTGGGGGCTAAGTGTCTCCCCGTGTGGACTGTGAAGCCATTTGATCATCCTCCATTTTTGTGGAGTTTCTTGGTGCTGCACTGGGAGTTTGGAATATGCTTCACGAAATACAAGGAGTTCAACTGGGACACAGTGCTGGAGGGAGTTCTTTCACGTGTGGTGGGTCAGGAACTGCAGGAGAATGCACCAACCAGGCTTCTATTTCACACAGCTTTTTCCTTGACCATACCAACCTGATTCTGAACATTGCCTTGAAACCTCTCCATATAATAAGATGCCTTTACATGTAAGGTTCTGCTGGATGCACCATGGCAGCCAAAAGGCATTTGGATGTCAATTGGAAATCCACACGGCCCCACCTCAGATATTTTATCACACACCTGCACACCACTGCTCTGGGCCCACTACTCAGCATTCTCAACTTACTGGCATCTCTGTTCTTCACCATTATCATGAAATCCAGTCAATCAAGGCACTGTCTGGTACACTCATGATCAGCAACAGGAGATCCAAAGGTTCTCCAGTGCCACCTGGTCATGGGAGTTTCAAAAATTTCAGGGTATTTATCTAGCCACTTTTTAAGGATGAAGTTGGAGAAACTGTGGGTTTCAATTCATTCAGGAACCATTTAATGTTGAGGAACCTCATTTCAATGAATGCTCTGGAGAACTCTCAAAGGCAAGGCTTCCCAAAGAGTAGCCAAATAGTCACATGAAGCCCAGCCCATTGAGGTCTACAATGTGAGGTCCATGTGTGTTTTGACTCTCAACTATGCCTGTCAAGTCTTTCAGAATAAAATCATGTGATATCCTGGCTGAGATTCCAAGTGATCATTCGAAAGCCACCCTTGGCCTAGATTTCAGTTTCCAATGGCGACTCTCATGCGTGGCCTTCTAAAATCGCAACACAATTCATGACAATACTTCTCTGAGGTCAGTTCCAGAACTCAGTCTCTAAGGTGAATCATACCAAAGTTCTAGCCCTGGTGGATCCAGTCATTTCTTCCAACCACTACACAAATGAACACAATTAAAACCAAAACACTCCCACATGGTCCTCACCTTCTTCCATATAGACACTCATTATAACCTCTGGCTGGAGGTTTCCATGAGGGGCGCAGCACAAGACAGTATCCAAAACAAGCTCCCTTATCCCTTATTTGCTTAAAGTCAGCTGGGCCTGGACACCATTCCTGTGAACCAGGAGTGATAAAATAAGCCTGGCCTTAATACTGCTCTGCTTCTCCAATTTGAGGCCTACTGACTGTCAGGTATAGATTCTTAATGTGATTTAAAGTAATGAAAAAACCCAAGTTCATATGGGCTAGCCTCTGCAGGGCTTTGAAGAACTCATTTGACCCAAAGGATCCCTAGTCTCATTTGATGGAGATCAGAAACCTATCAGAGTAAGGCAAGATACTTCATACACAATTACTGATATTTTTGCCATTTTGGTTTTGGAAGCACACATGGGATCTTTCTTTAGTTCCATCAGGTGCTGAGAATCTAAGCCACTGCCTCACACAGGGCCAAGTGGCTGATTCAGACACATCCCTTTCCAAAGCAATTAAGCAAAGATACACAGGTCATGCCCATTCATTTCCATTTGAAAACAGTTTTCTTCAGGCTTCACAAATTGGTGGCCTGAGGCAGAGACCTTCCTGACTCTCAGAGCAACAGAAAAATAGGTAAGCAAAAGGCCCAAAGCAGGGTTTCTCTACTGAGACTTTCCTTGTCACACTGATATCTGAGTTTTCTGAGATGCTTGCTATTCCCTTCAGCTATCCAGTATATGGCAATGTCACAGAGCTTGGAGGTGGTACATATCTTGGACACAAAACCATGAGCCTACTCTGGAGAGTGGCCAGAATTAAGGAAGAAAACAGGAACTTTGGAAGATAGTAGGTGTTGCCCGTCCCTAAAGCAACCTGCAGTCCACTCATAAATTGGGCAGGATGAATGTTGGCAAGCTTTCTACTAGACAGGACACATCCATTGATGCATTATCTTTTATAATGTCTACAACCACGGACACAGTGGGATACACAGGCATACAAACAATCGCCTTGTCAAATGACTTACTATAAACAGTCCACTCTAAAGCAAACAAACCGCCTTTCTTACCTATTCTCAGAACATGAGACATAACCACAAAATCACAATCACACCCACAACGACACCTCCTTTATTCAAGTAGGTCTGTGACTAATTGGAATGTACTCTGACTGATGGGCCATACTATGTTTCCTTGAAATGGCCTGTCCTTCTCAGATCTGGTCACCTTGGCCAACACTGTGAAGTTTTCAGGAGCCAGTGGTGAGCCACTACCTGCTTTCTCAGGAAATTCCCCTTTTTAGAGCTCTCTTGGCATTTGGCAATCCTCACATCAGTAGGTACCAAGGAAGACTTACTCTGTCCTTGGTTATTCCAAACAACTGAGCCCACTGGGTAAGAAACTGGGACTGACTCTGGGTGCCTGGCTTCCTGGATCCCAAGTTCAGAGAGATCCGTCATCAAGGAAGAGAGGTAGGTCACCTCATTCAGGAACTGAATGAGGTTACTGCCATGGCAACCACTTTGTCCTAACAATTGCTTTCAAGGGTCCCATGAGATGGTGGCTGCCCCTACCTCCTGTGACACTTTCACAAGTTAGAATGGTATATCAACCATTGGCACCTGGGAACAGCTCTCCACACAGGCCTGGTTTGGTCCATCTTCTCTACATTAACAAGAGAGAAGCTGTTTCAGACACAACCCTTCATCCTGACCAGGTTGTTTGCCATGGAGGATGACTTTTGCTCTCTTAGGTCCTCCATAGCTGCTTACAACTTCTCCAGGAATCATTTCTGCATGGACCTTTGAGTTTCTCAGCATGTGGAAGATCCCCTATATTCCTGTATTGTAAGAACAACTCTATCCCTGCTCTTCTGTAAAGTTAAATTGACTGAACAGTGTATCGTTAGGTTAACTAACAGGTTCGATTGGATTAGGACTCTTTTTGCGGGATGAATAATGGTATTGGGAAACTGCAATATTTACAAGAATATATAGGTGAATTATAAGTATGAAAACAGAAATCTAGCTAAGATTTGAAGCCCAAAAGGGCATTGGGCCCTTGATTGGGATACGTAGCTTTGAATTATGTTCTGCACTGATGTGTCAGGTAAATCGATATACAATGGCTTAGGTCCTTGTACCATGGATGATTAAATGTAGAAGAGAACTTCCAGTCAAAAGGGATAGTCGGTAGGATTCGGAAGATTCTCGGTAGGTTTAGAAAGAAGAGTGAGTATAGGATTTTGACCAAATGTTGTTTAGCAATAGGGTTTCTGGTAGACAGTGAATGTTAATGTCAGCACAAGTGAAGAGACAGTCACAATGATGAACTGGGGAAAATAGTTAGGAAAGCTGATATCAACAGAGACATTACAAAATCAGGCAAAGTATAAAGTGAGTGATAGGATTAGATATTTTCAACAGGGTTGAGTTTGAATATATAATCTTAGAAAGAAACAAATGTGTAGTGACCAATAGGATTGACATTTGACAGCATTAGGCAACCTGGACATGGATGTTTAGTAATCCATGCTCACTTTTCATTTAGTCTTTGCTACAATCTTAAGTGTGACCTTTGCTTTTTTTGTCCAGAATATTACTGTGATAAAACGTATATGTAGATCAGGTGACATGACTATTTTTCCACCATTTCTGGCAGCAACATATTCAAGACGTATAAATTAGTAATGGGGGTAAAAAGAGGTGTACCCTTTGTCTGTGCATATAGAGATAATGCATGAATAGACCATACTGTGAATAAATAATATATCTGGTTCCGACTTTAAATAATGGATTGAAATTATATGTGAAAAAATACAAGAAATCTTTTATTGACATACAAACATTCATTCCAACCAGTTATATATCTAATGGCCACATTAAGGTTATGGTTTATCATGAAGGGTGTGTGAGTTTTGCTTCAAAAGTGATTATGGAAATCTAAAATAATGTGTTTGGAAAGAAGTCTCATGAAAAGACCAGTCAAGAAACCTGGAGGAATACATGTTTTATGAAGCAGGAAGTGATTGTGAAACAAATGCGTATAAATTTGTGAACTTGTGGATGAAATATATATATCCTATGATTTGTAAAAATTGAAGAAATAGTAATGTACCAGTGTTGAATGAAAATAAACGTCAGAATACACATCATGTCCCATACGAATCTACTTGATTGATGTTAATCTGGGTTAGTTACTGTACAAATATTAGGATTTGTAAGCACCATTTACTGAAGTTAGTTTTCAGAACTATGAAACAAATGTGTATTTCAGGAGGATGAATATTTCTGAGAATAATTTTGTGAAAAGTTTATTATAAATCCACATTTTTGAACATGAATGAATTTAGGGAGTGTATTTAAGATACATACATTTCATATTTTAAAAATCAGGACAGTATATATATATATATATATATATATATATATATATATATATATATATATTCATAATTATATATATGTGTATATACATATATATGTGTATATATATATATATATATATATATATACATATATATATACACACACACACATAAAACACACACACAGACATTAAAATGTAGGAATATATACGCCAATCGAAGTTCATCATAAAATATATAGCATCCACAGATGCAAAAATATTTATTTTACTGAACAAGGATTTATGTATAATGTTGTTCTACTAGGAAGCTCACCCATAGTTTGAATTTTCAGTTCCAACAGCGTTTAGAGGAGTGATCTCTTCTCACAACTTGTATCTGCCAAGTCAGTCACCTCACAAAAATGAACGTGTGATACCAGGTAGGATTCTATAAAGCATATAAAAATACATGTGCTGAATAGGCTACAGAGAAAGGCAGACAGGCATTTACATATTTGTTAACTTTAACAACACATGGAGAACTATTTCAATTAAAAATTGACTAGATTTATAACACCTACCATTTATTATGAAAAAGGCAAGTCCAACTATACCCCACGCCTCCTCTGAACTGCTTGTATTTCTATTCTGTTTGGGTTGTTTTCTCCATCATTTGGATTAGTAGACAGAGTATAGTAGGGTATGGGTTATTGTCAGGGATTCAGTATTTTCAATGGTATATAGGAAAATGAATCCAATGTGTATAAAAATATATGCTACACAATTATCTTCCCACTCTCATCCAGAACAATGCCTTTACATTACCTTCACCTCAAGTAAGACACAATTATTGTAGAAGAGTTTGAAAATCCGTGAATGCATATCTGGGGTGGAAACAGTACTAAGAAACAAATACGTATTTCAGGTGGATGAATATTTCTGAGAATAATCTTGTGAAAAGTTGATTATAAATCCACAACATAAATATGAATGAATTTAGGAAGTGTGTAATAAGACACATATTTCATATTTTGAATACTCCTGAGAGTGTATATATATATATATATATATATATATATATATATATATTTCATGTTTTGAAAAATCTTCAGAGTGTATCTATCTATCTATATATATATATATATATATATATATATATATATATATATACATATTTATATACACAAACAGAGACAGACATTAAAAATTGCAATATATATGCCAAACGAAATTCACCATGAAATGTATATCATCCACAGATCCAAATATATTCATTTTACTGAACATGGATTTATGTATAATGTTGTTCAACTAGGAAGCTCACTCACATTTGAATTACCAGTTCAAGCAGCGTTTAGGAGGAGTCATCTCTTCTTCCAATTTGTATCTGCCAAGTCAGCCACCTCACAAGAATGTACGTGTGGTACCAGGTAGGATTCTATATGTGCATATAAAAATACGTGTGCTGAATAGGCTACAGAGAAAGGGGGACAGGAATTCACTTATTTGTTAACTTTAAAAACGCATGGAGAACTATTTCAACAAATAATTGACTAGATTTATAACTGCTACACTATACCATGCAAAAGGCAACTCCAACTATAAAACATACCTCATCTAAACTGCTTGTATTTCTATTATGTTTGTGTTATTTTTCTCCATCATATTAGGATTAGTAGTCAGAGTCTAATAGGGTATATGTTAGTTTCAGGGATTCAGCATTTCTAATGGAAAATAGGAAATTGAATCCAATGTGTATGCAAATATGTGCTACACAAAAATCTTCCCACTTTCATCCAGAACAATGCCTTGACATTACATTCTCCTCAAGTAAGACACAATTAGAGGATAAGAGTTAGAAAATCTGTGAATATATATCTGGAATGGAAAATACTCTGGAGTTTACAACTTTGGAGGTGGTAGAGAAGATTCTAAAAGTAAGGGACAGGGTAAACATTCCACAAACATGTAGCTCTGCTGGCCTAAATACTTTTTGAGAAACTGCCTCTAAGAGTGGGCACTTGAAGTATTTGATGTTCTGAGGAGATTTAGTTCCTTTGTAGAGAAACCATGAAAGCTGGGTCTACATCTATGTTACTTGGAGGACATGGTTTCTTATTATCCAATGAACATGAGGCAGCAGTGCTGAATTCTCTCTTTGTAGGTAAACTATGGACACTGGGGTCTAAGTGTCTTTCAGTGTGGACTGTGAAGCCAATTGGTCATCCTCCACTTTTCGTGGTGTTTCTCGCTGCTGCACTGGGAGTTTGGTATTTGCTTCAAAAAATACAAGGAGTTAAAATGGGACAGAGTGGTGGAGGGAGTTCTTTAAGGTGTGGTGAGTCAGGGTCTTCAGGAGAATGCACCAACCAAGGTTCTATCCCATATAGATTGCACCCTTGAGAATAGCAACATGATTCTGAACATTGCAGTGAATCCTCTCCATATAACAAGATGCCTTTACATATATGGGTCTGCTGGCTGCACCATGTCAGTCACAAGCCATTTGGAAGCCAATGGCTGATCCACATGGCCACAACACAGATGTTTTATCACACAATTGCATACCACTGCTCTAGGCCCACTACTCACCAGGCTCCAAATTACTGGCATATCTGTTCTACACCATTTTCATGAAACAAAGTCAATCAAGGCAGTGTCTGGTATACTCAGGATCAGAAACAGGACATCCAAAGTATTTCCAGTGCCAGCTGATCATGAAAATATCAAAAATTTCATGGTAATTTTCTAGCCATTTTTCACGGATGAAGTTTGAGGCTCTGAGGGATTCAATTAATTCAGGAACCATTAAATGGTGAAGAAGCTAATTTCAATGAAAGCTCTGGAGCACTCTCACAAGCAAGGTTTCCCTAAGGGTGGCCAAAATGTCACATGAAGCCAGGCCCATTGAGATCTACAATATGAGGTCCATGTGTGTTTTAAACTCAAATATGGCTGCCAAGTCTTTAAGAAAAATTGTATGTTATATCCGGGCTGAAATTCCCAATGTTCTGTGGAAATCCAACCTGGGCCTAGATCTCAGGTTCCAAGGGCGACTCTCATGTGTGGCCTCCTAAAATCCCAACACAATTCATGGCAATACTTCTCTGAGGTCAGTTAAAGAACTCAGTCTCTAAGGGGAATCACACCAGAGTTCAAGCCCAGTGCAACAGTCATCTCTTCCAACCGCCACACAAATGACCACAATTAAAACCAAAACACTCCCACATGGTCCTCATCTTTTTCCATATAGACACTCCTTATAACGTCTGGCTGGAGTTTTCAATGAGGTCCACAGCCCAAGTCAGTGTCCAAATTAAGGTCCTGTTCCTCTCATTTGTCTAACATCAGGGTGGCCTGGACACACTTCCTGTAAACCAGGAGTGATCAAATAGGCCTGCCATTAATACTGCTTGGCTTTTTCAATTTGAGGCCTTCTGACTCTGTGGTTTAGATTCTTTATGTGAATTTGAGTCATGAGAAAATCCAAGCCCCTCTGCAGAGATTTGAAGAACTCATTTGGCCCAAAGGATTCCTATTCTCACTTGATGGAAGTCAGGATCCTAACAGAGGAAGGTAAAAGAATTCATTCACAATGAGTGAATATTTGCCATTTTGGTTTTGGATGCACACATGTGATCTTTCTTTTGATCCATCAGGTGCTGAGAATCTAAGCCACAGCCTCACACAGGGCCAAGAGGATGATTCAGACACATCTTTTTCCAAAGCAATTAAGCAAAGAGACACAGGTGATGCCCTTCATTTCCATTTGAAAAATGTTTTCCTCAGGCTTCCCAAAGGGGTGGCCAGAGGCAAAGACATCCTGAGATTCAAGGCAACAGAACAATAGGTTAGCAAAAGGCCCAAAGCAGGGTTTCTCCACTGAGACTTTTCTGGTCACACTGATATCTGAGTTTTCTGAGATGCTGGCCATTCCCTTCAGATATCCAGTACATGGCCATGTGACAGAGATTGGAGGTGGTACATATCTTGGACACAAACCCAAGAGCCTATTCTGAAGAGTTGTCAGAATTCAGAAAGAAAACAGGGACTTAATAAGGTAGTAGGTGTTGCCTATCGATATGGAAACCACACTCCATTCATTAATTGGGCAGGATGAATGCTGGGAAGCTTTCTACTAGAGGGGACACATGCATTGATGCATTCTCTTTTCTAATGTATACAACCACGGACACAGTGGGATACACAGACATAGAAACACTCACCTTGTAAAACGACTTACTAGAAACAGTTCACTGCAAACCAAAGAAACCTCCTTTCCTACCTATTCTCAGAACAGAGACAAAACCACACACCCACACTCAAAAAGACACCTCCTTCCCCCAAGTAGGGCTGTGATTATCCGGAGTGTCCTCTGACAGGTTTGCCATACTATGTTCCCCGGTAATGGTCTGTCCTGTCTCAGATCTGGTCTCCTTGTACAACTCTGTAAAGCAGTCAGGAGCCAGCGGTGAGCCACTACCTGCTTAGTCAGGAAAGGCCCGTGTTCATATCTTTCCTGGCATTTGGCCATCCTCACATCAGTCAGTACCAAGAAGACTGACTCTGTCCTTGGTGATTCCAAACAAATGAGACCACTTGGACTGGGACTGGGACTGGCTCTGGTGCTTGGTTTCCTTGGTCCCAAGTTCAGAAAGTTCCATCAACAAGGAAGTGAGGTAGGTCACTTCCTTTAAGAACTGAATGAGGTCACTGCCTTGGCAACCACTTTGTCCTAACAGTTGCTTCCAAGGGTCCCATGAGATGGAGGCTGCCCCTACTTCCTTTGGCACTTTCACAACTTAGAATGGTATATCAACCTTAGGCACCCGAGAACAGCTCTCCACACAAGCCTGGTTTGGTCCATCTTCTCTACAGTAAGAAGATAGAGGCTGATTCAGACAAAACCCTTCATCCTGACCAGGTTGTTTGCCATGGAAAATGACTTTTTGTCTCTAAGGTCCTTCATTGCTGCCTACATCTTCTCCAGGGATCATTTCTGCATGGACCTTTGAGGTTCTTAACAGGTAGAGCATCCCCTACATTCCTGTATTGTAAGAACAATCTGTCTCTGCTCTTCTGTAAAGTTAGATTGAGTGAACAGTGTATGGTTAGGGTTAATTTCATGTTCGATTTGGGTTAGGAATCATTCTGCTGGATTAATAATGGTATTGGGAACCTGTGATATTTATAAGAATATCGAGGTTAAATATATGTATGAAAACAGAAATTAAAGTAAGATTTGAATCCCAGAAGGGCATTGGGCAATTGATTGGGATATTTAGCTTTGAATTACTATCTGCACACATGTCTCAAATAAATCGATATACAATGGCAGAGGAACTTGAACCTTGGATGATTGAATGCTGAAGAGAACATCCAGTCAAAAGGGATTGTCGGTAGGATTAAGAAGATAGTCTCAGTTATTAATATGGTATTATGTAAAAATGTGGATGTGTAACCGATGTGATTCTGCAACTTGTATTTGGGGTAAAAATGGGAGCTGGTAACCCATTTGAATCAAATGTATGGAAGATGATATGCCATGAGCTTTGTAATGTTTTGAACAACCAATAAAAAAAATAAAAAAAAAAGAAGATAGTCGTTATTTTTAGCAAGTAGAGTTAGTATAGGATATGTAACAAAAGTTCTTTAGCAATTTTTTTCGGGCAGTGAGTGAATATAAATGTCAGCACATATGAAGAAATCAGACACAATGATGAACTGGGGAAAATTTGTAGAAAAGCAGATATCAATAGAGACATTAGGAAATCAGGCAAAGTATAAAGTGAGTGATAGAATAAGACATTTTCAACAGGGTTGAGATTGAATATCTAATCTTAGGAAGAAACAAATATGTAGGTCACCAATAGGATTGACATTTGAGAGCATTAGGCAACATGGACATGGATATTGTTAGTAATCCATGTTCACTTTACATTTAGGCTTTGGTACAATCCTAAGTGGGACCTTTGCATTTTGTTTCCAGAATATTACTGTGATAAAATGTATATGTAGATCAGATGACATGATTTTTTCTTCCACCATTTCTAGGAGCAGTATTTTGAAAACGTATAAATTAGCATTGGGGGTAAAAAGAGGTGTACCCTGTTTTTATGAATATACAGATAATGCATGAATAGACCTTAATTTCAATAAATAATACAACTTGTTCCACTTTAAATAATGGATTGAATTGATATCTGAAAATATATAAGAAATCTTATATTGATATGCAATCATTCATGACAACCAGTTATACACCTAATGTTAATATTAGGGTACGATTTATCATGAAGTTTGTGTGAGTTTTGCTTCAAATGTGATTATGGAAATCGAAAATAATGTGTTTGGAAAGAAGTCTCATGAAAATGCCAGTCAAGGAACACCGAGGAATTCATGAGTTCTGAAGCAGGAAGTGATTGAAATTGAAAAAAATGACGATAAATTTGCTTACTTGTGGATGAAATATTATAATATGATGTGAATAAACTGAAGAAATAGTAATGTACCAGTGCTGAATAAAAATGAACATCAAAATACACATCATGTCCCACAGGAATCTTCTCGCATTGATGTTAAACTGTGTCAGTTACTGTAGAAATATTAGGATTTCTTTGCACCATTCACCAAAGTTAGTTTTCTTTTTTTAAATTTTTATTTATGCTTGTTCAAAACATTACATAGTTCTTGATATATCATATTCCACACTGTGATTCAAGTGGGTTATGAACTCCCATTTTTACCCCATAAACAGATTGCAGAATCACATCAGTTACACATCCATTGATTTACATATTGCCATACAAGTGTCTGTCGTATTCTGCTGCCTTTCCTAACCTCTACTATCCCCCTCCCCTTACCTCCCCTCTCCTCTTCTCTCTCTACCTCTTTACTGTAATTCATTTCTCCCCCTTGTATAATTTTTTCCTTTCCCTCACCTCCTCTTGTATGTAATTTTGTATAACCCTGAGGGTCTCGGTTTATTTCCATGCAATTTCCCTTCTCTCTCCCTTTCCCTTCCTCCTCTCATCCCTGTTTAATGTTAATTTTCTTCTCATTCTATTCGTCCGTACTCTGTTCTTAGTTAATCTCTTTATATCAAAAAGACATTTGGCATTTGGTTTTAGGGATTGGCTAGCTTCACTTAGCATAATCTGCTCTAATGCCATCCATTTCTCTGTAAAAATTTTGTCATTTTTTAATGCAGAGTAATACTCCATTGTGTATAAATGCCTCATTTTTTATCCATTCATCTATGGAAGTGCATCTAGGTTGGTTCCACAGTCTTGCTATTGTAAATTGTGCTGCTATGAACATCAATGTAGCAGTGTCCCTGTAGCATTTTTTTTTAGGTCTTTAGGGAATAGACTGAGAAGGGGAATACCTGGGTCAAATGGTGGTTCCATTCCCACCTCTACAAGAAATCTCCATACTGCTTTCCAATTTTGCTGCACCAATTTGCAGTCCCACCAGCAATGTACAAGTGTACCCTTTTCTCCACATCCTCGCCAGCACTTGTTGTTGTTTGAGTTCATAATAAATATCTGGAATGGAAAATGCTCAGGAATTCACAACCTTGAAGGTGGTAGAGGAGTTTCCAAAAGTAAGGGACAGGGTAAATACCACAAACATGGAGCTGTGTCGGCCTTAAGACTTCTTGAGAAAATGCCTCTGAGGTTGGGCACTTGAAATATATGTTGTTGTCAGGAGCTTTAGCTTCCTTTGTAGTGAGACCATAAAAGCTGAGTCTGCATCTATGTGACCTGGACGACATGTTTTTTTTTATTTTCCTATGAACACGAGGCAGCAGTACTGAATTCTCTCTTTGTAGGCAAACTGGGGCTACTGGGGGCTAAGTGTCTCCCCATGTGGACTGTGAAGCCATTTGATCATCCTTCACATTTAATCATGTTATTTGATGCTGCACTGAAAGTTTGGTATTTACTTTACGAAATAAAGTAGTTTAACTGTGATACAGTGCTGCAGGGAGTTCTGTCATGTGTGGTGGTCAGGATCGGCAGGAGAATGTACCAAGAAGGCTTCTATCACACATAGTTGCCCCCTTGACCATAGCAACATGATTCTGAACATTGCCCTGAAACCTCTCCATACAAAAAGATGCCTTTACATCCAAAGGTCTGCTAGCTGCACCATGTCAGTCACAAACCATTTATAAGCCAATGGCAGATCCACGTGGCCCCACCACAGATGTTTTTTCACACACCTACACTCTACTGCTCTTGGCCCACTACTCAGCAGGCTCCAACTTACTGGCATATCTTTTCTACACCATTATCATGAAACTCAGTCAAACCAGGCACTGTCTTGTATACTCATGATAAGCAACAGGACATCAAATGGTTTTCCAGTGCCAGCTGGTCATGGAAATTTCAAAAATTTCATGGTATTTTCTAGCCATTTTTCAAGGATGAAGTTGGAGTTACTGTGGGTTTCAATTCATTCAGGAACCATTAAATATTGAGGAATCTCATTTCAATGGAAGCTCTAGAGAACTCTCACAGGCAAGTCTTCTGAAAGAGTGGCCCAAGGTCACATAAAGCCAGCCACATTGAGGTCTACAATGTGAGGTCCATGTGTGTTTTGACTCTCAACTATTGCTGCCAAGTATTTCAGAATATAATCAAGTGATATCCTCACTGAGATTCCCAGTGCTCTGTGGAAAGCCACCCTGGGCCTAGATCTCAGTTTCAAGGGTGACTCTCATGCGTGGCCTCCGAAAATTCCAACACAATTCATGGCAATACTTCTCTAAGGTCAGTTTCAGAACTCAGTCTCCAAGGGGAATCCCACAAGAGTTGAAACACAGGTGGACGCAGTCATCTTTTCCCACCGCCACACAAATGACAACAATGAAAACCAAAACACTCTCACATGGCCCTCATGTTCTTCCATATAGACACTAATCATAACCTCTGGCTAGAAGTTTCCATGAGGGGCGCAGACCAAGACACTGTCCAAAATAAGCTCCCTTTCCCCTCATTTGCCGAAAGTCAGGGTGGCCTACACACCCTTCCTGTGAACCAGAACTGATCAAATAGGCATGGCGTTAATACTGTTCTGCTTTTCCAATTTGAGCCCTACTGACTGTCAGGTATAGATTCTTTATGTGATTTGGAGTCATCAGAAAACCCAAGCACTTCTGCAGGGGTTCAAAGAACTCTTTTGAACTAAAGGATCCTGATTTTTACTTGATGAAGGTCAGGAATCTAATAGAGGAAGGCAAGAGACTCATTTGCCATTTCTGTTTTGAATGCACACATGGAATCTATCTTTTGATGCATCAGGTGCTGAGAATCTAAGCCACAACCTCACACAGAACCAAGAGGCTGATTCAGACACATCCTTTTACAAAGCAATTAAGCAAAGAGCCACAGGTGATGCCCATTCATTTTCATTTGAAAACTGTTTTCTTCAGGCTTCACAAAGGGGTGGCCAGAGGCAAAGACCTTCCTGACATTTAGGGCAACAGAAGAACAGGTAAGCAAAAGACACAAAGCATGGTTTCTCCACTGAGACTTTCCTGGTCACACTGATATCTGAGTTTTCTGAGATGCTCCCCATTCACTTCAGCTATCAAGTACATGGCCATGTCACAGAGCTTGGAGGTGGTATATATCTTGGACACAAAACCATGAGCCTATTCTGGAGAGTGGCCAGAATTCAGGAAGAAAACAGGATCTTAGGAAGATAGAAGGTTTTGCCCATCCAGAAGGCAAGCCGCAGTCCATTAATCAATTGGGCAGGATGAATGCTGGGAAGCTTTCTACTAGACAGGACACATCAATTAATTCATTCTCTTTTCTAATGTCTACAACCACAGACACAGTGGGATACACAGACATAGAAACACTTACATGTCAAACGACTTACTAGAAACAGTCCAATCCAAACCAAACAAACCACATTTCCTACCTATTTTCAGAACATGTGACAAAACCACAAAACCATAACCACTCCCACAAAGGCACCTCCTTCCCCCAAGTAGGTCTGTGACTATCCAGAGTGTCCTCTGACTGGTGGGCCATAAAATGTTCTCCCGAAATGTCCTGTCCTGACTCAGATCTGGTCTCTTTGGCCAACTTTGTGAAGTTGTCAGGAGCCAGCGGTGAGCCACTACCTGCTTTCTCAGAAAAGGTCCCTCTTCAGAGCTCTTCTGGCCTTTGGCCATCCTCACATAGGTAGGTACCAAGAAAGACTGACCCTGTCCTTGGTAAAACTGAACAAGTGAGCCCACTGGGACTGGGACTGGGACTGGCTCTGGGTACCTGTCTTCATGGATCCCAAGTTCAGAGAATTCCTTCACCAAGGAAGTGACGTAGGTCACTTCCTTCAGGAACTGAATTAGGTTACTGCCTTGTCAACCAATTTGTCCTAACAGTTGCTTCCAAAGTCCAATGAGTTGGAGGCTGCCCCTTCTTCCAGTGAAACTTTCACAAGTTTGCATGGTATATCAACCATAGGCACCCAAAAAAAGCTCTCCAGATAGGCCTGGTTTGGTCCATCTTCTATACATTAAGAAAAGAAATGTTGATTCAGACACATCCCTTCATGCTAACCAGGTTGTTCGTCATGGAAGATGACTTTTGCTCTCTGACGTCATTCATAGCTGCCTACATTTAATCCTGGGATCATTTCTTTAATGACCTTGGAGGTTCTCAGCAAGTGGAAGATCCCCTAATTTCTGTATTGAAAGACCAACTCTGTCCCTGCTCTTCAGTAAAGTTAGATTGAGAGAACAGTGTATGGTCAGGGTTAATAATATGTTCCATTTGGGTTAGGAATCATTCTGCGGGATGAATTATGGTATTGGGAACGTGCGATATTTATAAGAATATAAGTGAAATATAAGTATGAAAACAGACATCTAGGTAATATTTGAAGCCCAGAATTGCATTGGACCCTTGGCTGGGATTCTTAGCTTTGAATTATATTCTGCACAGATGTCTCAGATAAATCAATATACAATGGCATAATTCCTTGTACCTTGGTTGATTGAATGTTGAAGAGAACATCCAGTCAAAAAGAAATAATTTGTAGGATTAGTAAGATTGTTGGTAGGTTTTGAAAGAAGAGTGAGTATAAGATTTGGATGAAAAGATCTTTAGCAATAGGGTTTCGGATAGAGAGTGAATGTAATTGTCAGCACATGTGGAGAGTCTGTCAAAAGGATGAACTGGGGAAAAAAGTAGGAATGCAGATATCAATTGACATTAGGATATCAGGCAAAGTATAAAGTGAGTGATAGAATTATACATTTTCAACAGGGTTGAGTTTGAATATATAATCTTAGGAAGAAACAAACATGTAGTCACCAATAGGATGAACTTTTGAGAGCATTAGGCAATATGGACATGGATGTTTTCCGTAATCCATGCTCACTTTTCATTTAGGCTTTGGTACAAACATAAGTTTGACCTCTTCTTTCTGTGTGCAGAATATTACTGTGGTAAAATGTATATGTAGATCAGGTGACATGAGTATTTCTTCCACCATTTCTGGGAGCAATATTTTGAAGACGTATCAATTATTTTTGGAGGTAAAAATGGTGTACACTGTGTCTATAATTATAGAGATAATGCATGAATAGACCATACTGTAAAGAAATATTATAACTGGTTCTAACTTTAAATAATGGATTGAATTGATATCTGAAAATATACAGAAAATCTTACATTGATATACAATCCTTCATTCCAACCAGTAATATATATAATGGTTATATCAGCATTATGGTTTTTCATGAAGAATGTGTGAGTTTTGCTTCAAAAGTGATTATGGAAATCGGAAATAATGTGTTTGGAAAGAAGTATCATGAAAAGACCAGTCAAGAAACCTGGAGGAGTACATGTGTTTTGAAGCAGAAAGTGATTGAAAGTGAAACAAATGCCTATAAATTTGTGAACTTGTGGATCAAATATATATACTATGATGTGCGTAAACTGAAGAAATAGTAATGTACCACTGTTACATAAAAATGAACGTCAAAATACACACCATGTCCTCTCCCACAGGAATCTACTTTCATTGATGTTAAACTGGGTCAGTTATTGTAGAAATATTAGGATAATGCCGCAGTCTTGCTGGGCACAATCAGCAGCCACTTGTCAAAAGAAACTAACTTTATTTTTAGAACCACACATGCCAAACAAAACAGCCTCTCAGGAAAAACCTTCAGAGCCCCAACTGCCACCACTGCTTCCCAAAACCTCTCCCTTCCACAGGAGCCTCTCTCCGCCTCCCACAATACTCCTGCTCTTGAGGGCGATTGGCTGGGTCATGTGGTCGGAGTCAAAAAAAGTCCCCCAATGAGCAGTTTTGTGGTCTGAAAGGGCAGGGAAACAGCCCATTGAGCATCACCGCAGAGGAGCCAATCAGCTAGGTGTTGCTGGGGCCGCTGTGAGCCAATCATCAGCCGGCAGCTGGAAGTTTGCTGGCAGCAGGAATTTTGCTGGGGCCCCTTCGGCTGTGGCTCTCAACATCTTCGCCTCTCTGTTTAAACAACACGCATGTGGCTTAGGGACCGTGCCTGCCTTAGGTTGTCCAATAGTACATATGGTCTTTACCCGTTAAGTTGGTACCATTGCAATTGGATCTTACCCGTCACTGACTACCCGTCCAGTATAGAGCCACACCTGTGGAGAGGTCTTTGTACCAGCCGGGGTGGGTGAGGTTCTTTGCCTCACCTCTGTTGGCCCCCCAAATTTTAGCTGGACGATCATGACACGCAGAAGGGAGGAAGATACACCAAGCCAATTGATGGCTCCTTTTGGAAAAATTGTACCACCGATGACATCATCAGCAAATATACCCCAACACTACCACAAGTCGCTGCACCAACAGATAGTTCACAATGCATTTAGGTGAGTTCACAATGTGTCCAGGCAAGTTCTGCAAGCAGTACAGGGATGGCTATTGCAGAAGCTGAAGATTGGTATTATCTTTGATTTCACCTGCACTGGGATGAAGATAGGAACTCTGGCAATAATGTCTAAAGAAAAAAATTATGTAATATTCCAGAAGGCACTAAAACCAAAAAAAAAAAAATATATGTAACATTCGAGAAGGCACATCAAAAACCAAAATGGCCCAAAAAGCAGTCATTGAGGATGAAGTCTCTCACTTTCCTCTGTAAGGTTCCTGACCTCCATAAAATGAGAATAGGGATTTATTGGGTCAAATGAGTTCTTCAAAACCCTGCAGAGTGTAGCCAATGGGTTATTGGGTTTTTTCATTACTCCAATTCACATCAAGAATCTATACTCCACAGACAGTAGGCCTCAAATTGGAGAAGCAGAGCAGTATTAAAGTCAGGGTTATTTGATCACTCATGGTTCACAGAATGGGTGTCCAGGCCACCCTGACTTTAGGCAAATGAGAGGAAAGGGAGATTATTTTGGACACTGTCTTGGGCTGTGCCCCTCAAGGAAACGTCAAGCCAGAGGTTATGATGAGTGTCTATATGGAAGAAGATGAGGGCCATTTGGGAGTGTTTTGGTTTTCATTGTGGTCATTTATGTGGCAGTGGGAAAAGATGACTGGGTCCACCAGGGCTTGAACTCTGGTGTGATTCCTCTTAGAGACTGAGTTCTGGAACTGACCTCAGAGAAGTATTGCCATGATTTGTATTGGGATTTTAGGCGGCCACCCATGAAAGTCGCCCTTTGAAACTGAGATCTAGGCCCAGGGTGGCTTTCCACAGAGCACTGGGAATCTCAGACAGAATATCATATGATGTTATTTTGAAATACTTGCCAGACATAGTTGAGAGTCAAAACACACATGGACCTCACATTGTAGACCTCAATTGGCCTGGCTTCATGTGACTATTTGGCGACTCTTTGGAAAGCCTTGCCTGTGAGAGTTCTCCAGAACTTTCATTGAAATGAGCTTCCTGAACATTGAATGATTCCTGAAAGAATTGAAACCCACAAAGCCTCCAACTTCATCCTTGTAAAATGGCTAGATAAATACCATGAAATTTTTGAAATTCGCATGATGAGGTGGCACTGGAGAACCTTTGATGTCCTGTTGCTGATCATTAGTGTACCAGACAGTGCCTTGATTGATTGGGTATAATGAAAGTGGTGTAGAACAGAGATGCCGGTTAGATGGAGACTGCGGAGTAGTTGGCCCAGAGTTGTGGTGTGCAGGTGTGTGATAAAATATTTATGGTGGTGCCATGTGGATCTGCCATTGACTTCCAAATGGCTTTTAGCTAACATGGTGCACCCAGCAGACCCTTATATGCAAAGGCATCTTGTTATATGGAGAGGTTTCAGGGAAATGTTTAGAATCAGGTTGCTATGGTCAAGGGGGCAAGCTATGTGGATTGAAGCCGGGTTAGTGCGTTCTCCTGGAGACTCTGACCCAGCACATGTCACAGAACTCCCTCCAACACTGTGTCCCAGTTGAACTCCTTGTATTTCTTGAAGCAAATACCAAACTCCCAGTTCAGCACCAAGAAACACCATGAAAATTGGAGGATGACTAAATGGCTTCACAGTCCACATGGTTAGACACTTTGGCCCACTGGCCTCTGTTTACCTACAAAGAGAGAATTCAGCACTGCTGCCTCAGGTTCATTGGAAAATAAGAAACCATGTTCTCCAGGTCACATAGATTCAGACCCAGCTTTGATGGTTTCACTACAAATGAAGACAAAGCTCCTGACAACAATATATATTTCAAGTGCCACACCTCAGAGGCAGATTCTCCAGAAGTCTTTTTTCCAGCAGAGCTCCATGGTTGTGGAGTGTTTACCCAATCCCTTACTTCTGGAAACTCCTCTACCTGCTCCCAGGTTGAGAACTCCTGAGAATTTTCCATTCCAGATATGTATTCACAGATTTTCTAACTCTTCTTCTCTAATTGTGTCTCACTTGGGGCAAAGGTAATGTCAAGGCATTGTTCTAGGTGAGAGTGGGAAGATTATTGTGTAGCACATATTTGCATACACATTGGATACATTATCCTATTTTCCATTTGCAATACTGAATTTCTGACACTAACCCATACCCTACTAGACTCTGACTACTATCCTAAAATGATGGAGAAAAAGAAACCTAACAGAATAGAAATACAGGCCTTTTGTAGGAGGCATGGTGTATACTTGGATTTTCCTTCTCCTTTATCAAGGATATGTGTTATAAATCTAGTCAACTTTTCATTGTAATATTTCTCCATGAGTTTTCAAAGTTAACACATATGTAAATTCCTGTCTCCTTTGCTCTGTAGCCTCTTTAGAACATGTATATTTTTATGCATATATAGACTCCTACCTGGTAACACACGTAAATTCTTGTGATCTCACTAACTTTGGAATATACAAATTATGAGAATAGATCACTTCCCCTAAATACTGATGGAACTGAAAATTCAAACTATGGGTGAGCTTCCTAGTGAACAACATCATACATAAATCCATGTTCAGTAAAATGAATATTTTTAGATATGTGGATGATATATATTTCATGATAAATTTTGATTGGCATATATATTGCTACATTTTATTGTTGTGTGTGTGTGTGTGTATATATATATATATATATATATATATATATATATATTCCAGATTTTCCAGATTTTCCAAAATATGAAATATATGTGTCTTATTATACACTCCCTAAATTCATTCAAGTTCATGTATGCGATTTAAAATCAACATTTTACATGATTATCATCAGTCTGGCTGGGCACAATTCAGGAGCCAATTGTCAAAAGAAACAAACTTTATTTTTAGAACCACACAAGCCAAACAAAACAGCTTCTCAGGAAAAACCCTCAGAGCCCAACTGCCACCACAGTCTTCCCACAAGCCTCTCCCTCAACCACAAGCCTCCTCCTTTTGAGGCCGATTGGTTGGGTCACATGGGCGGAGCCAAAAAAGTCCACCAATGAGCAGCTCCATTGTCTGAAAGGGCAGGGAAACATCCCATTGAGCATCACCACAGAGGAGCCAATCAGCTAGATGTTGCTGGGGTCTCTGTCAGCCAATCATCCACTGGCAGTCTGAAAGGGCGGGGAAACAGCTCAATGAGCATCTGCAATGAGCATCACGGCAGAGGAGCCAATCAGCTAGATGTTGCTGGGGCCGCTGTGGAGCCAATCATCAGCCGGCAGCTGGAAGTTTGCTGGCAGCTGGAGGTTTCCTGGGGCCCCTTTGGCTGTGGCTCTCAACATCTCCCCCTCTCTGTTTAAACAACGAGCATATGGCTTAGGGACCATGCCTGCCTTAGGTTGTGCAGTAGTACATATGGTATTTACTGGAGACCCTTGGCTGTGGCTATCAACAGGATTTGTATGTACCATTCACTGAAGTTAGTTTTCAGTACTAGGAAACAAATATGTATTTCAGGTGGATAAATATTTCTGAGAAAAGTCTTGTGAAAAGTTGATTATAAATCCCCATACTTGAACATAAATGAATTTAGGGAGTGTAAATAAGATACATATATTTCATATTTTGAAAAATCTGGAGAGTGTGTGTGTGTGTGTGTGTGTGTGTATACACACACAGACACATACAGATATTAAAATGTAGCAACATATATGCAAATCTAAATTCACTATGAAATATACATCAATTCAGATCCAAAAATATTCAATTTTCTTAACAGGGATTTATGTATAATGTTTTTCAACTAGGAAGCTCACCCATTATTTGAATTATCAGTTCCAACAGCGTTTTGGAGGAGTGATGTCTTCTCACAAATTGTATCTCCCAAGTCAGTCACCTCACAAGAATGTAGGTGTGACACCAGGTAGGATTTGATATGTGCATATAAAAATACATGTGCTGAATAGTCTACAGACAAAGGGAGACAGGAATTCACATATTTGTTAACTTTAAAAACACATGGAGATCTATTTCAATTAAAAATAGACTGGATTTATAACACCTGACATTTATCATGCAAAAGGCAAGATCAATTATACACCATGCCTCCTCTGAACTGCTTGTATTTCAATTCTGTTTGTGTTACTTTTCTGCATCATATTAGAATTAGTAGTCAGAGTCTAGTAGGGTATGGGTTCGTGTCAGGGATTCAGTATTTCGAATGGAAAATTGGAAAATGAATCCAATGTGTATGCAAATACGTGCTACACACAAAAAAATTCCCACTCTCATTCAGAACAATGGCTTGAAATAACCACGCCCCATGTAAGAAACAATTAGAGGAGAAGAGTTAGAAAATCTGTGAATACATACGTAGAATGGAAAATGCTCAGTAGTTCACAACCTTTGAGGTGGAAGAGAAGTTTCCAAACCTTAGGGACAGGGTAAAACTCCACAAACATGGATCTCTGCTGGCCTAAACACTTCTGGAGATACTGACAATGAGGTTGGGTACTTGAAATATATGTTGTTTTCAGAAGCTTTAGCTTCCTTTGTAGTGAGACCATCAAACTTGGGTCTGCATTTTTGTGACCTGGAGGACATGAATTCTTATTGTCCAATGAACATGAGGCAGCAGTGCTGAATTCACTCTTTCTAACTAAACTGTGGCCAATGGGGGATAAGTGTCTCCCCGTCTGGACTTTGAAATCATTTGGTCATCCTCCACTTTTCGTGGTGTTTCTTGCTGCTGCAGTGGGTGTTTTGTATTTGGTTCATGACATACAAGGAGTTAAACTGGGACACAATGCTGGAGGGAGTCCTGTAACGTATGGTGTGTCAGGGTCTGCAGGAGAATGCACCAACCAGGCTTCTATCCCCCATTGCTTGCCCCCTTTACCATAGGAACTTGATTCTGAACATTGCCCTGAAAACTCTCCATGTAACATGATGCCTTTACATACAAAGTTCTGCTTGCTGCACCATGACAGTCACAAGCCATTTGGAAGCCAATGTAAGATCCACATGACCCCACCACAGATGTATTGTCACACACCTGCACACAACTGCTCTAGGCCTGCCATAAATACTGCTCTGCTTCTCCAATTTGAGGCCTACTTACTGTCAGGTATAGATTCTTTATGTGATTTGGCATCATGAGACAACCCAAGCAGTTCTGCAGGACTTTGAAGAACTCATTTGATCCAAAGGATCCCTATTCTCACTTGATGGAGGTCAGGAACCAAACAGAAGAAGGCAAGAGACTTCATCCACATTGACAGATTTTTTGCCATTTTGGTTTTGGATGCACACATGGGATCTTCTTTAGATCTATCAGGAGCTGAGAGTCTTTGCCACAGCCTCAAACAGGGCCTAGTGTCTGACTAAGACACATCCCTTTCCAGAGCAATTAAGCAAAGAGCCACAGGTGATGCCCATTGATTTCCATTTGAAAACTGTTTCTTCACGCTTCACAAAGGGGTGGCCTGAGGCAAAGACCTTCCTGACATTCAAGGCAACAGAAACATAGATAAGCAAATGGAGCCAAGCAGGGTTTCTCCACTGAGACTTTACTGGTCACACTGATATCTGAGTTTTCTGAGTTGTTCCCTTTCCCTTCAGCTATCAAGGACATGGCCATGTCACAGAGTTTGGAGGTGGTACATATCTTGGACAATAAACCATGATACTATTCTGGAGAGTGGCCAGAATTCAGGAAGAAAACAGCAACTTAGGAAGTTAGTAGGTGTTTCCCATCCATAAGGCAAGCAACAGTCCATTAATCAATTGTGCAGGATGAATGCTGTGAAGCTTTCTACTAGACAGGACACCTCCATTGATGCATTCTCGTTTCTAATGTCTAAAACCACGGACACAGTGGCTACACAGACATAGAAACACTCGCCTTGTCTATAGACTTACTAGAAACAGTCGACTCCAAACCAAACCAACCACCTTTCCTACCTATTCTCAGAACATGAAACAAAACCGCAAACTCACACCCACAACCAAAAAGGCACCTCCTTCCCAAAAATAGGTCTTTAACTATCTGAAGTGTCCTCTGACTGGTGGGCCATACTATGTTCCACTCTAAATGGCCTGTCTGGTCTCAGATCTTGTCTCCTTGGCCAACTCTGTTATTCTGCGCGGAGCCTGCTGTTAGCCACAGCCTGCTGTCTCAAGAAAGGCCCCTCTTCAGAGCTCTACTGGCATTTGGCCATCCTCACATCAGTAGGTACCAAGAAGGTCTGACTCTGTACTTGGTAAATCCAAACAAGTGAGCTCACTGGGACTGGGACTGGGACTGGCTCTTGGTGCCTGGCTTCTTGCATCCCAATTTCAGAGAGTTCCATCACCAAGGAAATGAGGTATGTCACTTTCTTTGCAACTGAATGAGGTCACTGCCTTGGCAACAACTTTGTCCTAACACTTGCTTCCAATGGTTCCATGAGTTGGAGGGTGCCCCTACTTCCTGTGACAATTTGACTAGTTAGAATGGTATATCAAAATAGACACCATGGAACAGCTCTACACGCAGGCCTGGTGAGGTTTATCTTCTCAACATTAAGAAGAGAGAGTCTGATGCATACACATCCCTTCATCCTGTCCAGGTTGTTTGCCATGGAAGATGGCTTTTGCTCATGCAGGTCCTTCATAGCTGCCTACATCTTCTCCAGGGATCATTTCTGCATCGAACTTTGAGGTTCTCAGCAGTTGGAAGATTATCTACATCCCTAATTGAAAGAATAGCCCTGTCCCTGCTCTTTTGTAATGTTAGATTGAGGCAACAGTGTATGGTTAGGGTTAATAACACGTTCGATTTGGGTTAGGAATCATTCTGCGGGATGAATAAGGTTATTGGGAACCTGCAATATATAGAAATATAGTGGTTAAATATAAGTATGAAAACAGAAATCTAGGTAAGATTTGAAGCTCAGAAGTGCATTTGGCAATAGATTGGGACACGTAGCTTTGAATTATGTTCTGCATACATGTTTCAGAAAAATCGATATACAATGGCATAGGACCTTGTACCTCAGATGATTGAATGTAGTAGAGTACATCCACTCAAAAAGGGATAGTCGATAGGATCAGGAAGATAGTCAGTATGTTTCGGAAGAAGATAGAGTATAGGATTTGGACCAAAGTTCATTAGCAATAGGGTTTCGGTTAGAGAGTGAATGTCAATGTCAGCACATGTGAAGGGTCAGTCACAATGTTGAACTGGAAAAAATATGTAGGAAAGTAGATATCAATAGAGACATTAGGAAATCAGGCAAAGTATAAAGTGAGTGAAAAAACTAGATATTTCCAACAGTTTTGAGGTTGAATATATAATCTTAGGAAGAAACAAAAATGTGGTCACCAATAGGATTGACATTTGAGAGCATTAGGCAACCTGGATATGGATGTTTTTAGTAATCCATGTTCAGTTTCCATTTAGGCTTTGGTACAATCATACGTGTGACTTTTGCATTTTGTGTCCAGAATATTACTATGATAACATGCATATGTAGATCAGGTGACATGAGTATTTCTTCCACCATTTCTGGGAGCAATATTTAGAAGACTAATAAATTAGTATTGGGGGTACTAAGAGGTGTACCCTGTGTCTATGAATATAGAGATAATGCACGAATAGACAATATAGTGAATAAATAATATAACTGGTTCCACTTTAAATAATGGAATAAACTGATATAAGAGAATATATAAAAAATAATATATTGTTATAAAATCATTCATTCCAACCAGTTATACATCTAATGGTGATATTATAGTTATGGTTTATCATGAAGTGAGTGTCAGTTTTGCTTCAAAAGTGATAAAAGAAATCAAAAATAATATATTTCGAAAGAAGTCTCATTATAAGACCAGTCAAGAAACCTGGAAGAATCCATGTGTTCTGAAGCAGGAAGTGATTGAAAGTGAAACAAATGCCTATAAGTTTGCTAACTTGTGGATGAAATATATATCCTATGATGTGCATAAATTGAAGAAATAGTAATGTACCAGTGTTGAATTAAAATGAATTTCAAAATACACATCATGTCACATAGGAATGTACTTGCATTGATGTTAAACTGGGTCAGTTACTGTAGAAGTATTAGTATTTGTATGCAACATTAACTGAAGTTAGTTTCCAGTACTGGAAACAATATGTATTTCAGGTGGATGAATATTTCTGAGAATGATCTTGTGAAAAGTTGATTATAAATCCATATACATGAACATGAATGAATTTAGGGAGTGTATATAAGACACATATATTTCATATTTTGAAAAATCTGGAGAGTGTATGTATATTTATATATATATATATATATATATATATATATATATATATATATATATATATATATATACAAAAAAACACACACAGACAATAAATTAGCAATCAAATTTATCATGAAATATATATCCTCCACAGATGCAAAATTTTTTCTTTTAGAACATGTATTTATGTATAATGTTGTTCTTCTAGGAAACACACCCCTAGGTTAAATTTTCAGTTCCAACAGAGTTTAACAGGAGTGATCACTTCTCACAAATTGTATTTGCCAAATTAGCCACCTCACAAAATGTAGGTGTGATACCAGGTAATGTTCTATATGTGCATTTAAAAATACATGTGCTGAATAGGCTACAGAGAAAGGGAGATAGGTATTCACATATTTGTTAACATTAAAAACACATGGAGAACTATTTCAATTAAAAATTGACTAGATTTATAACACCTACAATTAATCATGCAAAAAACAAGTCCAACTATACACTATGATTCCTCTGAACTGCTTGTATTCCTATTCTGTTTGTGTTATTTTTCTCCATCATATTAGGAGTAGTAGTCAGAGTCTATTAGGGTATGCATTAGTGTCAAGGATTCAGTATTTCGAATGGAAATATGGAAAATGACTCTAATTGGTATGCAAATATGTGCTACACAAAAATGTTCACACTCTTATCCAGAAGATTGCCTTGACATTACCTTAGTTCCAAGTAAGATACAATTAGAGGAGAAAAGTTAGAAAATCTGTAAATACATATCAGGAATAAAAAATGCTCAGGAGTTCACAAACTTGTAGGTGGTAGAGGAGTTTCCAAAAGTAAGGGACAGGGTAAACACTCCACAAACATTTAGCTCTGCTTGTGTAAAGACTTCTTGAGAAACTCTCTGAGGTTGGGCTCTTAAAATACATGTTGTTGTCAGGAGCTTTAGCTTCCTTTGTTGTGTGACCATCAAATCTGGGTGTGCAAATATGTGACCTGAAGGACATTGTTTCTAATTTTCCAATGCAAATGAGGCAGCAGTGCTGAATACTCTTTTTGTAGTTAAACTATGGCCACTGGGGTGTAAGTGTCTCTCCGGGTTGACTGTGAAGCCATTTGGTCATGCTCCAATTTTCGTGGTGTTACTCCTTGGTGCACTGGGAGTTTGGTATTTGCTTCATGAAATACAAGGAGTTCAACTGGGACACAGTGCTGGAGGGAGTTCTGTCACGTGTGGAGGGACACAGTCTGCATGAGAATGCACCAACCAGGATTCTGTCCCACATAGGTTGCCCCTTTGTCCATAGCAACCTGATTCTGAACATTGCCCAGAAATCTATCCATATAACAATATGCCTTTACATATAAGGGTCTGCTGGCTGTACCCTGTCAGTCACAAGGCAATTGGAAGCCAATGGCAGATCCACATGCCCCAACACACATGTTTTATCACACACCTTCACACCACTGCTCTAGGCCCACTAATGAACAGGATCCAACATACTGGCATCACTGTTCTACACAATTTTCATGAAACCCAGTCAGTCAAGGCACTGTGAGACACACTCATGATCAGCAACAGGACATCCAAAAGTTTTCCAGTGCCACCTGGTCATGGGAATTTCAAAAGTTTCATGGTATTTATCAAGCCATTTTTTGAGGATAAAGTTGGAGGCTCTGTGGGTTTCAATTCATTCAGGAACCATTAAATGTTGAAGAAGCTCATTTCAATGAAAGATCTTGAGAACACTCACAGGCAAGTCTTCCCAAAGAGTGGCCAAAAGGTCACATGAAGTCAGGCCCATTGAGGTCTACAATGTGAGGTCCATGTGTGTTTTGACTCTCAACTGTGGCTTTAAAGGATTTCAGAATAAAATCATGTGATATCTAGGCTGAGATTCCCAGTGCTCTGGGCAAAGCCACCCTGCACCTAGATCTCCCTGCACCACAATTAATACCTGAGATCTAGGTTGCATGGCCTAGTAAAATCCAAACACAATCCATGACAATACTTCTCTGATGTCACTTCCAGAATTCAGTCTCTAAGGAGAATCATCCCAGAGTTCAAGCCCAGGTGGACCCAGTCATCTGTTCCAAGCGCCAAACAAATTACCACAATTCAAAACAAAATGCTCCCACATGCCCCTTATCTTCTTCAATTTGAGGCCAAATGACTGTGGGGTTTAGATTCTTTATGTAAATTGGATTCATGTGAAAACCCAAGCACCTATGGGCTAAACTCTGCAGGGCTTTAAAGAACTCATTTGACCCAAAGGATCCCTATTTTCACTTGATGGATGTCAAGGCCATTAGAGAGGAAGGTGAGAGTCTTCATCCACAATAACTGCTCTTTTGGCCATTTTGGTTTTGGATGCACCCATGGGATCTTTCTTTAGATCCATCAGTGCTGAGAATCTAAGCCACAGCCTCACACAGGGCCAAGAGGCTGATTCAGACACATCTCTTTCCAAAGCAATTAAGCAAAGAGCAAAACACACACAGACATTATAAAGTGGCAATATATATGCCAATTGAAATTCATGATGAAATATATATCGTCCACAGATCCAAAAATATTAATTTTACTGAACATGGATTTATGAATAATGTTGTTCAACTAGAAAGGTTACCCTTATGCTGAATTTTATGTTCCAATAGCGTTTAGGAGGAGTGATCTCTTGTCATAATTTGTATCTGCCATGTCAGCCACCTCACAAGAATGTATATGTGATACCAGGTAGGATTCAATATGTTTATATAAAAATACATGTGATGAATAGGCTACAGAGAAAAGGATACAGGAATTCACATATTTATTAACTTTAAAAACACAAGGAGAACTATTTCAATTAAAAATTAACTAGATTTATAACACCTACCCTACATAATGCAAAAGGCAAGTCCAACTATACACCATGCCTCTTCTGAACTGCTTGTATTTCTATTGTGTTTGTATGCACTGTGGGTTTCAAGAACCATTAAATGTTGAGGAAGCTCATTTCAATGAAACTCTGGAGAACTCTCATAGGCAAGGCTTCCCAAAGAGTGGCCAAAAGGTTAGATATAGCCAGGCCCATTGAGGTCTACAATGTGAGGTCCATGTGTGTTTTGACTCTCAACTATGGCTACCAAGACTTTAAGAATAAAATCATGGGATATCTTTGCTGAAATTCCCAGTGCTCTGTGGAAAGCCACCCTCGGCCTTGATCTTAGTTTTCAAGGGCGACTGTCATGCTTGTCCTCCTAAAATATCACCACAATTCATGGCAATACTTCTCTGAGTTCAGTTCCAGAAGTCAGTCTCTAAGGGGAATCACACAAGAATTCGAGCCCAGGTGGACCCACTCATCTCTTCCAACCGTCACAAAAATGACCACAATTAATACCAAAACACTCTCACATGGCCCTCCTCTTCTTCTATAAAGGCACTCATCATAACATCTGGCTGGAGGTTTCCATGAGGGGCACAGCCCAAGACAGTGTCCCAAATAAGCTCCCTTGCCACTCATTTGCCTAAATTCAGGGTGGCTTGGACACCCTTCTTGTGCACCAGGAGTGATCTGAAAGTGTAAAATAAATTGAAATTAAAGTGTAAAAGTTGAAGTGTAAAAGACCGGGTTTTGTAAAGTTTCTAAGCTGCAAGGCCTGAGTTAAAATGTAAAGGACCAGGTATTGTTAAGTTCCTATGCTACATGCAAAACCTGAAATTCCTGTAGCTTGTAGTACAATTCTGGACTGCCCAGTAAATATTCCCCCTGACCGCCTGGTTGTTTAATAACCTAGGACCCTGTGTGGCCTGGCACATAGGCATCGCAAGGCCTAAACCAATCTGTTTGAATGTGTACCTCGCTTTAGAACTCACCTATCACTCCCGCCTGACCTGTTCCTGCCAATGAATGAACTAATCATGTTTAGGAATTGTTGTTTGATTTTTCTGCGGTGTATGTTGATTTCTTAAAGGAGACTGTGATATATGTAAAGTCCCGCCCTCCCCAAAAAGTGTACTTAAGCACTGCTCAACCCCTGCTCGTGGCTCTGGGCTGCTCTCCCTTCTTGAGTGAGCACGTAGCCCCAGCATGCTGGATTGGATCCTCAATGAATGCCTTTTTCTGTTGCATGAGCCGCGTTCTCTTGGTGGTCTCTTCCTCCGACGTTCACCGGACCCTTACATTTCGTGCGTTGGCCAGGAATCACGCAGCATAAGACAAGGACACGCCAACAGACCCCTCTGGAGGTAAGTAATGCGCGCTTCTTTTCATTTTTCCTTGTGATCACTCAGAGCTTTTTGTTCAGGTTCCATTTTTCCGTTTTTGGTTTGGGTTGGCAGAGTGGCTTCCAGCGGAGAACGTAAGTTCCCCCTGTCAGTGGTGGACAAACGTGTCCTAAAGCCACAGGCCATGTCCTTGCAAGGGATGCCTTGGAGGACTCGGGAAGTGACGGATGTGCTCTCATTAGGTGAGGAGGGACGAATGAGCCCACATTAGGTGACTCTGCTGGCAACCCATCATATCTTGCTGACTACTTTTTTCTCTCAGGTTGAATTCACTGTCTGTCTTTGTGGTCCAACCCATCAGGTTTTGCCAGTTACTAGGTTCTAATCTTTACTTCTGAACTCGTGTTAAATGTTAACTGTGTGTACATGTTTGTGTCACGTTTGTATTGTCCTTGTCTCTGTTTGAGAAACTCTCATTATGGGACAAAGCCATTCCATGCCTCTGTCCTTGAAGCCATTCCTGGTCCCTGCCTCCAATCCGACCCCTTCACCCAGGATCCTATCACTCAAACCTTCTACTCCTCCCCCTCTTTCCTCCATTCTCTCTGAGTCACAAGATTGTAGATCTTGGGGTTGTGAACAAACGGGAGCTGCATGATGGTCTTTGTGTGTCATTTTATCTGTGTTTCTGTTAAATGTGATGGCATTGTTTGGTCCGATGCAGAGTCCCGAGTTCCAACCTGCATTACATATGTGGAAGTTACTTTAGCTAAATTTTAAACTAATGCTTCTCCTGTGAGGGACCAAAAGTCAATAGAACCGCCAGTTTTTCTGTTCTCACCTTTTCACCTCTCTTAGCTGAACTTTGATAAACTTTACTCCCCTTTGTTAAGCAAGATTACGGAAGCAGTGATTTCTTTTCTTCCCGTAGTTGGATTGAGCATGCCCACTGCAGAGGGAAATGTCTGGGGTCTAAGAACTTTGATATCTCGCTTAAACTTTTCTCAAAACCCTGTCCTCATTATTAAATTGGCATTAATTGGCTTTGGGATGGGAACCAAGCCTTCATTCATAAATTTTGACACCCCAGAGGGGACTTTAAATAAACCCCACTCTGCCCTCTTGGGGAAGCCTAGCACTCAAAACAACTGAAGCAGAGAATGAAATTTTTGGGAGCTGACTACTGCAAAGTTGGGAGACATAGAATATGCCTGGTGCTTGGGGTCAAAGCAAACCAGAGGAACTAATCCTGTAAGTAAATGGTGAGGCTAAGGGACTCCCAGAAGCTGCCAGATCCATTTTGCTGTGGGGAACTCCCTTATTCCTTACGTGCACTTTAAGGATTTCTCCACCTCTGTTTACTTAACAAAAGGGACAATGAATGCATTAATATGTTGATATAATAGATTGTTTCTTGGGGATGATCTAGGGTGAATGTGTATCTAGAAATGATTTTTTTTATTTTAACCATCTGGTATCTAAATGGGTTTCTAAAGCATTGCACTATCTTACAGTTAAAAGTTGGGTTTAAACAATTGTTTAGTTTGATTTCAGGTAGTTCATGCTAGGAAACTTAAATACTTAGGGTAAAAAAAAAAATAAAGAGTTTTAATTTTGAACTAGACAGCCTGAAAAAATTTCACTAGATATATCAGTGCATTAACTTGGGAAGAGATAATAAATTATGATATGGTATCTATTCCCATCAGTGTGTAAGATTTTAAAAAATGGTACTAAATTAAAACGTTGGTCTGGCTTATTGAAATGACATTAATTAGCAAGAGTCTTGGAAATTTTTAAAGCTTAATTTCGGATACACATGGTAGCATGTGGTACTTTTTAAAAATTTTTCAGCCAATTTAATTTAACTTAATACTATTAGAAACTTCATAACAAAGAAAGGGGCTTAATGATCCTATAGAAACTTCTTCTGATGGTGGCATTAATATTATCAAAAAATGATCCTATTTTCAGTTTTGTGTGAGCAAGTTTTTCTAGTGTAGAAAAATCTAAAGAAATAAAATTTTGAGAATTACATCTTAAACTTACATCAAAATTTTCAACATCCAATCCTGGAAATTATGACTTATAGATAAATGCCTTAGGTGTGAGGTTTCTTCTCAGAATTCCAGTCTTTCCAGTTTTCCAGACCTCAGCCAGGACTTACTTTGATATGCAAATAAAAGAAGCCTGCAGCACTCAGCAGGAGACAGATAAAAAGAGTAAATGTGTCTTTTTACCTGAACTCAAACTAGACCTAACCAAAAAAGTATATAATATGGTATTTACTAATTACTGGCCAGTCATCATTTTTAGGACTCTTGCTTTTCTTAGATTCTGTAATTTTTTTTTTTGAGCTCATGATCTTGATTCTGCTGATGGGTTAATGTTTTCTGATCAGTTCTATTTTGGATCGACTCTGGAGTTTTCAGCATTGCAATGGAGATTTCACCTGAAAAAAGCTACAAGGCCTTTACTATTGTGTTATGTGTTACATTTGTGTTACGTGTTGTATGTTGGTATGTCTGTATGTGTGTATGTCCATATATCATGCAGGGATATGACAATTGACAGATGAGGAGCGCTCATGAAAAATTTAAAAATGTATCCAAATGTCTTTGATTCAAGTGATTCATATGTTTTAATTCAAATTGGGTAAACAGATAAAAATAAAGATGTCTTTAAAATTAGGCCAATAAGTTTTCTAGGTTTTCAAAAAGGCCTTAATAAAATGTAGATGTCTATAAAATAATCTGCTTAAATTCAGAAATTGAAAAGCATTGTATTGAAATGTGAACAGAAAGAGGTTAGTAGATGGAAAAGAGAAACTAAAAGGTTCTAGATATAGATATAATAGAGGAAAAACGTGTTTCTGGATAAGAGAGTCTATATGATTAAGTAATTAAAAGGGTTTAAGTAAATAATAAAAAAAGGTGTGTGTAACTTGGTTATATGTGTAAGTTTTGAGCAAGTAATCTTAAAAAATTAAACAGCTGGTAAAACAAGTACTGTTTTTATAAAATTGTGCCATGTTATTTCTTTAAAATCTAAACTTGTTTAATACAAAAACATCAATGTAATTGTGGTGTTAATGTGTTCATATCTTCCAGGTATACAAGTCTGTAAGGTAGAAGCTTGCAAAGACCATTGTATCAAGCTGGTGTTCTAAGGTTGTATGGTAATTCTAGGCTTAAAATAAAAACATGTTGGAGTGTTGGAGATTTATGTATATCATTTGTGTTCTATAATTGGACTTGTTATCAATAAGATATGTACAGTTCCATCTTACCTTTTACACTGAGATACAATCTAAAAGTATTTTTAACTTAATGAGAGCCAAATCTGTGAAGGTTTTATTGTAAACTCAAAGGTAATGCCCATTCATTTCCATGTGAAAACTGTTTTCTTCAGGCTTCACAAAGGGGTGGCCTGAGACAAAGACTTTCTTGATATTCAGGGCAACATAACAATAGGTAATCAAAAGGCCCAAAGCAGGGTTTCTCCACTGAGACTTTACTGGCTACACTGATATCTGAGTTTTCTGAGATGCTTGCCATTCCCTTCAGCTACCAGTACATGGCCATGTCACAGAGCTTGGAAGTGGTATATATATTTGACACAAAATCATGAGCCTATTCTGGAGAGTGGCCAGAATTCAGGAAGAAAACAGGAACGTAGGAAGATAGTTGGTGTTGCCCATTGATAAGGCAAGCCACACTCCATTCTTAAATTGTGCCGGATGAATGCTGGGAAGTTTTCTCCTTGAGAGGATACACCCATTGAGGCATTATCTTTTCTAATGTCTAGAACCACGAAAACAGTGGGATACACAGACCTAAAAACACTCGCCTTGTCAAAGGACTAACTAGAAACAGTCCACTCCAAACCAAACACACCCCTTTCCTAACTATTCTCAGAACCAAAGAAAAAACCACAAACCCACACCCACAACCACAAAGGCACCTCCTTCCCCCAAGTGGGTCTGGAACTATCCAGAGTGTCCTCTGACTGGAGGGCCATACTATGTTCCCCAGAAATGGTCTGTCCTGTCTCAGATCTGGACTCCTTGGTCAACTCTGTGTAGTTGTCAGGAGCCAGCAGTGAGCCTCTACCTGTTTTCTTCGGAAGGGCCCCTCTTCAGAATTTTTCTGGAATTTGGCCATTCTCACATAAGTAGGTACCACAAAAGACTGACTCTGTCCTTGGAAAATCCAAACAAGTGAGAACACTGGAACTGGTGCTGGGACTGGGCCTGGGTGCCTAGATTCCTGGAACCCAAATTTGGAGAGTTCCATCAACAAGGATGTGAGGTGAGGTCACTTCCTTTAGTAACTGAATGAGGTCACTGCCTTGGCAACCAATTTGTCCTAACATTTGCTTCCTAAGGTCTCATAACATGGAGGATGTCCCTACTTCCTGTGACACTTTCACAAGTTAGAATGGTAAAGAAACAATAGTCACCTGGGAACAGCTCTCCACACAGGCCTCTCCTCTACATTAAGAAGAGAGAATCTGATTCAGACACAACCCTTCATCCTGACCAGGCTGTTTGCCATGGAAGATGCCTTTTGCTCTCTCAGATCCTTCATAGCTGCCTACATCTTCTCCAGGGTTCATTTCTGCATGGAACTTTGAAGTTTTCAGCAGGTGGAAGATCCCCTGCATTCCTGTATTGTAAGACCAAATCTGTCCCTGCTTTTCTGAATACTTAGATTGAGGGAACAGTGTATGGTTAGGGTTAAAAATGTGTTCAATTAAAACCAAAATACTCCCACATGGCCCTCATATTCTTCCATGTAGACATTCATCATAACCTCTGGCTGGAGGTTTCCATAAGGGGCGCAGCCCAAGACAGTGTCCAAAATAAGTTCCCTTGTCCCTCATTTTCCTAAAGTCAGGGTTTCCTGGACACCCTTCCTGTAAACCAGGATTGATCAAATAGGCCTGCCAGTAATACTGCTCTGTTTCTTCATTTTGAAGCCTACTGACTGTGAGGTATAGATTCTTTATGTGATTTGGAGTCATGTGAGAACCCAAGCACTGCTGCAGGGCTTTGAAGAACTCATTTGTCTCAAAGGATCCCTATACTTACTTGATGGAGGTCAGGAACCTAACAGAGGAAGCAAGAGACTTCATCCACAATGACTGATCTTTTTGCCATTTTGGTTTTGGATGCACACATGGTATCTTTCTTTAGATCCATCAGGTGCTGAAAATCAAAGCCACAGCCTCTCTCAGAGCAGAAAGGATGATTCAGACACATCCCTTTCCAAAGCAATTAAGCAAAGAGCCACAGGTGATGCTCATTCATTTCCAATTGAAAGCACTTTTCTTCAGGCTTCACAAACTGGTGGCCTGAGGAAAAGACCTTCCTGACATTCAGGTCAACAGAACAGTAGGTAAGCAAAAGGCACAAAGCAGGGTTTCTCTACTGAGACTTTACTGGTCACACTGATATCCGAGTTTTCAGAGATGCTCCCAATTCCCTTCATCTATCCAGTACATGGCCATGTCACAGAACTCGACGGAGGTCCATATCTTGGACAAAAAAACATGAGCCTATTCTGGAGAGTGGCCAGAATTCAGGAAGAAAACAGGAACTAAGGAAAGAAGTAGGTGTTGTCCATATAAGGCAAGCCACAGTCCATTCATAAATTGGGAAGGATGTATGCTGAGATGCTTTTTACTAGACAGGACACATCCATTGATGCATTCACTTTTCTAATATCTACAACCACGGAAAAAGTGGGATACACAAACATAGAAACACTCGCCAAGTCAAATGACTTACTAAAAACAGTCCACTCCAAACCAAACATACTGCCTTTCCTACCTATTCTCAGAACATGATAAAAAAACACAAATTCACACCCACACCCACAAAGGCACCTCCTTCCCCCAAGTAGGTCTGTGACTATCCAGAGTGTCCTCAGACTGATGGGCCTTACTCTGCTCCCTCGAAATGGACTGTCCTGTCTCAGATCAGGTCTCCTTTACCAACTCTGTAAAGTTTTCAGCATCAATCAGTGAGTCACTACCTGCTTTCTCAGGAAAGGCCCCTCTTCAGAGCTTTCCTGGCATTTAGCCATCCACACATCAGTATGTACCAAAAAGACTGAGTCTGTCCTTGGTAAATCCAAACAAGTGAACCCACTGGGACTGGGACTGGGACTGGCTCTGAGTGCCTGGCATCCTGGATCCCAAGTTCAGAGAGTTCCATCACCAAGGAAGTGAGGTAGGTCACTTCCTTCAGGAACTGAATGAGGTCACTACCTTGGTAACCACTTTATCCTAACATTTGCTTCCAAGGGTCCCACGAGAGAGAGGCTTCCCCTACTTCCTGTGTCACATTCACAAGATAGAATGGTATATCAACCATAGGCACATGTTAACAGCTCTCCACACAGACCTGGTTTGGTCCATCTTCTCTACTTTAGGAAAAGAGAGGCTTATTCAGACACATCGCTTCATCCTGACCAGGTATTTTACCAAGGAAGATTACTGTTGCTCTCTCAGGTCCTTCATAGCTGCCTACATCTTCTTCAGGGTTTATTTCTGCATGGAACTTGAGGTTCTCAACAGGTGGAAGATCCCCTACCTACCTGTATTATGACACCAACTCTGTCCCTGGTCTTTGTAAAGTTAAATTGAGGGAACAGTGCATGGTTAGGGTTAATAACATGTTCAATTTGGGTTAGGAATCATTCTGCGAGATGAATAATGGTATTGGGGACCTCCGATATTTACAAGCATATATAGGTGTAATATAAGTATGAATACAGAAATCTAGGAAAGATTTGAAACCCAGATGAACACTGGGCCCTTGATTGGGATACTTAGCTTTGAATTATTTCCGCAAAGTTGTCTCAAATAAATCATTATACAATGGCATAGGACCTTGTACCTTGGATGACTGAATGAGGAAGAGATCCTCCAGACAAAAAGGGATAGTTCCAAAAGTTATTTAGATATAGGGTTTTGGTTAGAGAGTGAATGCAAATGTCAGCATATGTGAAGAGTCAGTCACAGTGATGAACTGGGGAAAATGTGTAGGAAAGCAGATATCAATAGAGACATTAGGAAATCAGGGAAAGTACAAAGTGAGTAATAGGATAAGAAGTTTTTAACAGGGTTGAGTTTGAATATATAATCTTAGGAAGAAACAAATATGTAGTCACCAATAGGAATGATATTTGAGATCACTAGTTAATCAGGACATGGATGTTGTTAGTAATACATGCTCACATTAAATTTAGGCTTTGGTACAATCATAAGGGTGTCCGTTGCATTTTTTGTCAGGAATAATACTGTGATGAAATGTAAATGTATATCAGGTGACTACAGTATTTCTTCAAACATTTCTGAAAGCAACATTTTAAGACTTATAAATTAGTATTGGGGACACAAGTACGTGTACCCTGTGCCTATGATTATAAAGATGATGCCTTAATAGACCATACTGTAAATAAATAATATAACTTGATCAAACTTTAAATAATGGATTGAATTGATATCTGAAAATATATAGGAAATCTTATATTGATATACATAAGTTCATTCTAACCAGTTATACATCTAATGGTAATTTTAGCATTATGGTTTATCATGAAGAGTGTGGGAGTTTTGCTTCAAAAATGATTATGGAAATCGAAAATAATGTGTTTGGAAATAATCTCATGAAAAGTACAGTCAAGAAACATGGAGGAATACATATATTCTGAAGCAGGAAGTAATTGCAAGTGAACCAAATGCGTACAGATTTGTTAACTTGTGGATGAAAAGTATTATCTTATAATGTCCATAAACTGAAGAAATAGTAATGTACCAGTGTTGAATAAAAATGAACTTCAAAATACACATCATGTCCCATAGGATTTTACTTGCATTGATGTTAAACTGGGTCAGTTACTGTACAAATATTAGGATTTGTAAGCACCTTTCACCGAAGTTAGTTTTCAGTACTGGGAAATAAATATGTATTTCATGTGGATGAATATTTCTGAGAATAATTTTGTGAAAATTTGATTATAAATCCACATATAGGAACATGAGTTAAATTAGTGAGTGTAAAATAAGACACATATATTTCATATTTTGAATAATCTGGAGAAAAAAATATATATATATATAAAGATACAAACACAGACATTAAAATGTAGTAATATGTATGCCAATCAAAATTCATCATGAAATATATATATCATACTCATATCCAAAAATATTCTTTTTACTGAGCATGGATTTATGTATAATGCTGTTCATCTAGGAAATTCACCCATATGTTGAATTTTCAGTTCCATCAGTATTTAGGGGGAGTGATCTCTTCTCACAATTTGTATCTTCGTAAAACAGCAAGCTCACAAGAATGTACGTGTGATACCAGGTAGGATACTAAATATGCATAATAAATTTCATGAGATGAATAGGGTACAGAGAAAGGGAGACAGAAATGTACATATGTGTTAACTTTAAAAACTCATGGAGAAGTATTACAATGAAAAGTTGACTAGATTTATAACACATTCACTTGATAAAGCAGAAGGCAAGTCCTAGTATACACCATGCCTCCTATGAACAGCCTGTATTTCTATTCTGTTAGGTTTCTTTTTCTACATCATATTAAGATTAGTAGTCAGAGTCTAGTAGGGTATGGGTTAGTGACAGGGATTCAGTATTTCTAATGGAAAATAGGAAAATGAATCTAATGTGTATGCAAATATTTGCTAGACAAAAATCTTCCCACTGTCCTCCAAAACAATGCCTTGATATTTCCTTCGCCACAAGTAATACACAATTAGTGGAGAAGAGTTTGAAAGTCTGTGAATATATATCTGGAAAAGAAAATGCTCAGGAGTTCACAACCTTGGAGGTGGTAGTGGAATTTCCAAAAGTAAGGTACAGGGTAAACACTCCACAAACATGGAACTCTGGTGGCCTAATGAGTTGTTGAGAAACTGCCTCTGAGTTTGGGCCCTTGAAAAATTTGTTGTTGTCAGGAGCTTTAGCTTCCTTTGTATTGAGACCATCAAACCTGGTTCGGCATCTATGTGACCTGGATGACATGGTTCCTTATATGCTATTGAACATGAGGCAGAAGTTCTGAATTTGCCGTTTGTTAGTAAACTGAGGACACTGGGGTCTAAGTGTCTAACCATGTGATCTGTGAAGCCATTTGGTCATACTCCACTTTTCGTGGTGTTTCTTACTGCTGCACTGGGAGTTTGGTATTGGCTTCACGTAATACAAGGAGAAAAACTGGGACACAGTGCTAGAGGGAGTACTCTCACGTGTAGTGGATGAGGGTCTGCAGGAGAATGCACCAACCAGGCTTCTATCCCAAAAAGCTTGCACCCATGTCCATAGCAACCTGATTCTGAACATTGCCCTGAAACCTCTCCATATAACAAGGTCCCTTTACTTGTAAGGTTCTGCTGGCTGCACCATGTCATTCACAAGTCATTCGGAAACCAATGGCAGAACCACGTGTCCCCACGACAGATGTTTTATCATACACCTGCCCACCACTGCTCTGGGCCCACTAGTCAGCAGGCTCCAACTTTCTGGCATCTCTGTTCTCACCATTTTCATGAAACCCAGTCAATCAATGCAATGTCTGGTACACTCGTGATCAGCAACAGATATCCAAAGGTTCTCCAGTGCCACCTGTTCATGGGAATTTAAAAAATTCATGGTATTTATATAGCCAATTTTCAAGGATGAAGTTGGAGGCACTGTGGCTTTCAATTTATTCAGGAACCATGAAATGGTGAGGAAGATTATTTCAATTAAAGCTCAGGAGAACTCTCAGAGGCAAGGCTTCCCAAAGAGTCGCCAAAAGGTCACATTAAGCCAGGCCCATTGAGGTCTACAATTGAGGTCCATGTGTGTTTTGACTCTCAACAATGGCTGCCACGTCTTTCTGAATAAAGTCATGTGATATCCTGGCTGAGATTCCCAGTGCTCTTTGGAAAGCTATCCTGGGCCTAGATCACAGTCTCCAAGGGCAACTCTCATGTGTGGCCTCCTAAAATCCCAACACAATTCATGTCAATACTTCTCTGAGTTCATTTCCAGAACTCAGTCTCTAAGGGGAATCACTTAAGAGTTCAAGCCCATGTGGACCCAGTCATCTCTTCCAACTACCACACAAATGACCACAATTAAACCAAAACACTCCCACATGGCCCTCATCTTCTTCAATATAAACTCTCATCATAACCTCTTGCTGGAGGTTTCCATGAGGGGCGCAGCCTAAGACAGTGTCCAAAATAAGCTCATTTGCCCCTTATTTGCCTAAATTCAGGGTGGCCTGGAAACCCTTCCTGTGAATCAGGTGTGATCAAATAGGCCTGCCATTAATACTGCTCTACTTCTCCAATTTGAGGCCTACTCTCTGTGGGGCATAGATTCTTTATGTGAATTGGGGTCATGAGAAAACCCAAGCACCTATGGGCTACCCTCTGCAGGGCTTTGAAGAACCCATTTCAGTGAGTCTAGGAGTTGGACCAAAAGTTCTTTAGATATAGGGGTTTTGTTAGAGAGTGAATGTAAATGTCAGCATATTTCAAGAGTCAGTCACAGTGCTGAACTGGGGAAAATGTGTAGGAAATCAGATATCAATAGAGACATTAGGAAATCAGGCAAAGTACAAAGTGAGTGATAGGATGAGACATTTTTAACAGGGTTCAGTTTCAATATTTAATCTTAGGAAGAAACAAATATGTACTCACCAATAGGAATGATATGTGAGATCATTAGTTAATCAGGACATGGATGTTGTTAGTAATACATGCTCACTTTCAATATAGGCTTTGGTACAATCATAAGTGTGTCCGTTGCATTTTGTGTCAGGAATATTACTGTGATGAAATGTATATGTATATCAGGTGGCTAGAGTATTTCTTCCAATATTCTTAAAGCAATATTTTAAAGACTTATAAATTAGTATTTGGGATACAAATAGGTATACCATCGGTCTATGAATATAGAGATGATGCCTTAATAGACCATACTGTGAATAAATAATATAACTGGTTCAAACTTTAAATAATGGATTGAATTGATATCTGAAAATATATAGGAAATCTTATATTGATATACATAAATTCATTCTAACCAGTTATACATCTAATGGTAATATTAGCATTATGTTTTATCATGAAGAGTGTCTGAGTTTTGCTTCAAAAATGATTATGGAAATCAAAAATAATGTGTTTGGAAAGAATCTCATGAAAAGAACAGTCAAGAAACATGGAGGAATACATGTGTTCTGAAGTAGGAAGTGATTGAAAGTGAACTAAATGCCTATAAATTTGTGAAATTGTGGATGAAAGAATATATCCTATTATGTTCATAAACGGCAGAAATAGTAATGCATCAGTGTTGAATAAAAATGAACTTCAAAATACACATCATGGTCCCATAGGTGTCTACTTGCATTGATGTGAAACTGGGTCAGTCACTGTGGAAATATTACGATTTGTATGCACCATTCACTGAATTTAGTTTTCAGTACTAGGAAATAAATATGTATTTAAGGTGGATGAATATTTCTAAGAATTATTTTGTGAAAATTTGATTATAAATCCACATACACACACATGAGTAAATTTAGAAAGTGTATAATAAGACACATATATTTCATATTTTGGAAAATCTAAAGAGTAGATATCTATATCTATATAGATAGATAGATAGATAGATAGATACTCACATACACAGACATTAAAATGTAGCAATATATATGCCATTCGAAAATCATAATAAAATAGATATCATCCACGTATCCAAAAATATTCATTTTACTGAACATTTATTTATGCATAATATTGTTCATCTAGGAAATTCACCCATAGGTTGAATTTCCAGTTCCATCAGTATTTAGAGGGAGTGATCTCTTCTCACAATTTGTATCTTCCAAAATAAGCAAGCTCACAAGAATGTACATGTGATACCAGGTAGAATTCTAAAGATGCATTAAAAAATACATGTGATGAATAGGCTACAGAGAAAGGGAGACAGAAATTTACATATGTGTTAATTTTAAAAACTCATGGAGAAGTATTACAATGAAAAGTTGACTATATTTATAACACATACCGTTGATAAAGCCGAAGGGAAGTCCAAGTATACACCATGCCTCCTATGAAAGGCCTGTATTTCTATTCTGTTAAGTTTATTTTTCTCCATCATATTTGGATTAGTAGTCAGAGTCTAGTAGGGTATGGGTTAGTGTCAGGGATTCAGTATTTCAAATGGAAAATATGAAAATGAATCTAATGTGTATGCAAATATGTGCTACACAAAAATCTTCCCACTCTCATCCAGAACAATGCTTTGACATTACCTTCGCCCCAAATAAGACACAATTAGTGGAGAAAAGTTAGAAAATCTGTGAATACATATGTGGAAAGAAAAATGCTCAGGAGTTCACAAACTTGTAGGAGGTAGAACGGGTTACAAAAAGGGAGAGGGTAAACACTCCACAAACATGGAGCTCTGCTGGCCCAATGACTTTTTGAGAAACTGCCTCTGAGGTCGGGCAGTTAAAATATATATTGTTGTCAGGAGTTTTAGCTTCCTTTGTAGTGAGACCATCAATTCTGGGTCTCCATCTATGTGACCTGGATGACATGGTTTTTTGTTTTCTAGTGAACATGAGGCAGCAGTGCTGAATTCTCTCTTTGTAGGTAAACTTTGGCCACTGGGGTCTAAGTATCTAACTGTGTTGTCTGTAGAGCCATTTGGTCATTATCCACTTTCGTGGTGTTTTTTACTGCTGCACTGTGAGTTTGTTATTGGCTTCACGAAATACAAGGAGTTCTACTGGGACACAGTGCTGGAGGATGTACTCTCACGTGTGGTGGGTTAGTAAAATGCACCAGTGAGGCTTCAATCCCACATAGCTTTTCAACTTGACAATAGCAACCTGATTCTGACCTTTGGCAGGAATCCTCTCCATATAACAAGATGCCCTTACATAGAAGGGTCTGCTGGCTGTACCATGTCAGTCACAAGTCTTTAAGCCAATGGCAGATCCACGTGGCCCCACCACAAATGTTTTTTTCACACACCTACACTCCTCTGCTCTAGACCCACTAGTCTGCAGGCTCCAACTTTCTGGCCTCTATGTTCTACACTTTTTTCATGAAACCCAGTCAATCAAGGCACTGTCTGGTACAATCATGATCAGGAACAGGACATTCAGAGGTTCTCCAGTGCAACCTGGTCATAGTAATTTCAAAAAATTCATGGTATTTATCTAGATATTTTTCAATAATGAAGTTGGAGGCACTGTGGGATTTAATTTACACAGGAACCATTAAAAGGTGAGGAATCTCATTTCAATGAAAGCTCTGGAGAACTTTCACAGGCAAGGCTTCCCAAAGAGTGGGCAAAAGGTCACATGAAGCCAGGCCCATTGAGGTCTACAATGTGAATTCCATGTGTGTTTTGACTCTCAACTATGGCTGACAATCTTTCAAAATAAAATCTTGTGATATCCTGGCTGAGATTCCCAGTGCTCTGTGGAAAGTCACCCTGGGCCTAGATCTCAGTTTCCAATGGCGAATCTCATGCGTGGCCTCCAAAAATCCCAACACAATTCATGGCAATACTTCTCTGAGTTCAGTTCCACAACTCAGTCTCTAAGGGGAATCACAACAGAGTTCAAGCCCAGGTGGACCCAGGCATCTCTTCCAATTGCCACACAAATGATGACAATTAAAACCAAAACACTCCCACAGGGCCCTCTTCTTCTTTTATATAGACACTAATCATAAACTCTAGCTGGAGGTTTCCATGAGGGGCACAGCCCAAGACAGTGTCAAAAATAATCTCCCTTGCCCCTCATTTGCCTAAAGTCAGGGTGGCCTGGACAACATTCCTGTGAAACAGAAGTGATCATATAGGACTGCTGTTAATACTGCTCCACTTCTCAAATTTGAGGCCTACTGACTGTGGGGTATAGATTCTTTGTGTGAATTGGAGTCATGAGAAAACGCAAGCACCTATTGTCCAGCCTCTGCAGGGCTTTGAAGAACTCATTTGACACAAATGATCCCTATTCTCACTTGATGGAGGTCAGAAATATTACAGAGGAAGGCGAGAGGCTTCATCCAAAATGACTGATCTTTTTTCCATTTTGGTTTTGAATGCCCACATGGGATCTTTCTCTAGACCCATCAGGTGCTGAAAATCTAAACCACAGGCTCACACAGGGCCAAGAGGCTGATTCAGACAAATCTTTTTCCAAAGCAATAAAGTAAAAAGCCACAGGTGATTCCCATTCATTTCCATTTGAAAACTCTTTTCTTCAGGCTTCACTAAGGTTTGGCCTGAGGCAAAGACCTTTCTGACATTCAGAGCAACAGAACAATAGGTAATCAAAAGCCCCCAAGCAGGGTTTCTCCTAGGAGACTTTCCTGGTTACTCTGATATGTGAGTTTTCTGAGATGCTCGCCATTCTCTTCAGCTATCCAGTACATGGCCATGTCACAGAGCTTGGAGGTGGTACGTATCTTGTACAAAAATACATGATACTAATCTTGAGAGTGGCCAGAATTCAGGAAAAAAATGAGAACTTAGGTAGATAGCAGGTGTTGCCCATGGATGAGGCAAGCCTCAGTCCATTCATTAATTGGGAAGGATGCACACTGGGAAGTTTTCTACTAGACAGGACACACCCAATGAGCTATTTTCTTTTCTAATATCTACAAAGAAAAAAACAATGGGATACACAGACACAGAAACAGTCTCCTTGTCAAATGACTTACTAGAAACAGTCCACTCCAAACCAAACAAACCTCCTTTTTTACCTATTCTCAGATCATGTGAAAAAACCACAAACACAAACCAACACCCACTAATGCACCTCCTTCTTCCAAGTAGGTCTGTGACTATCTGGAATGTCCTCTGACTGGTAGGACATACAATGTTCCCCAGAAATGGCCTTTCTGTCTCAGATCTGGTCTCCTTGGTCAAATCTGTGAAGTTGTAAGGACGCAGTGGTGAGCCAATTCCTATCCTCTCTGGAAAGACCCCTCTTCAGAGCTTTCTTGGTATTTGGCAACCCTTACATCAGTAGGTACCAAGAAAGACTGACTCTGTTCCTGGAAAATCCAAAGAAATGAGCCCACTGCGACTGGGACTGGGACTGGCTCAAGGTGCCTTGCTTCCTGGATCACAAAATTCAGAGAGCTCCATCACCAAGGAAGTGAGGTGAGGTCACTACCTTCAGAAAATGAATGAGGTCACTGTCTTGGCCACCACTTTGTCCTAACAGTTTCTTTCTATTGTCTCCTGACATGGAGGCTGCCCTACTTCCTGTGATACTTTCTCATGTTAGAATGGTATAGAAACCATAGTCACCTGGGAACAGCTCTCCACACAGGCCTGGTTTGGTGCATCTTCCCTACATAAAGAATAGAGAGGCTGACTCAGACACATCTTTTCATCCTGACCATGTTTTTTGCCATGGAATATGACTTTTGTTCTCTCAGGTCCTTCATAGCTGCCTGCATCTTCTCCAGGGATCATTTCTGCATGGATTTTGAGGTACTCAGCAGTTGGAAGATCTCCTAACTTCCTGTATTGTAATACCAACTTTGTCCCTGCTCTTCTGTAAAGTGAGATTGAGAGAACATTGTATGGTTAGGATTAATAGCATGTTCGATTTGGGTTGGAAATCATTCTGCTGGATGAATAATGGTATTGGGAACCAGCGATATTTATAAGAATATAGAGGTAGAACATAAGTATGAAAACAGAAATCTAGGTAATATTTGAAGCCCAGAAGGATTTGGACCCTTGATTGGGATCCTTAGCTTGAGTTATGTTTTGCACCGAGGTCTCAGTTAAATTGATATACAATGGCATAAGACCCTGTACCTCAGATGATTAAATGTAGAAGAGATCATCCAGTCAAAAAGGGATTGTGTGTAGGATTAGGAAGATAGTCAGTAGGTTTAGAAGGAAGAGTGAGTCTAGGATTTGGACCAAATGTTCTTTAGCCATAGGGTTTTGGTTAGAGAGTGAATATAAATGACACCATATGTGAAGAGTCAGGCACAATGATGAACTGGGGAAAATATGTAGGAAATCAGACATCAATAGAGACACTAGGAAATCAGGCAAAGTATAACGTGATAGGATTAGACATTTTCAACAGGGTTGAGGTTGAATACATAATCTTAAGAAGAAACCAATTTGTAGTCACCAATAAGATTGACATTTGAGAGCATTAGGCAACCTGGGCATGGATATATTTAGTAATCCATGTTCACATTCCATTGAAGCTTTGGTACAATCATAAGGGTGACCTTCGCATTTTGTGTCCAGAATATTACTGTGATAATATGTATATGAAGATCAGGTGACATGAGTATTTCTTCCACCATTTCTGGGGGAAATATTTTGAAAAGATATAAATTAGTACTGGGGATACTAATCGGCTTACCCTGTGTTGATGAATATAGAGATGATGCATTAATAGACCATACTGTGAATAAATTATATGACTGGTTCCAAATTTAAATAATGGATTGTATTGATATCTGAAAAAATAGAGGAAATCATTTATTGATATACATACATTCATTCCAACCACTTATATATCTAATGGTTATATTAGGGTTACCGTTTATCATAAATAGTGTGTGAGTTTTGCTTAAAAAATGATTATGGAATCGAAAATAATGTCTTTAGAAAGAAGTCTAGTGAAAAGACCAGTCAAGAAACATGGAGAAATATAAGTGTTCTGAAGGAGGAAGTGATTGAAAGTGAACCAAATGTTTATAAATTTGTGAACTTGTGAATGAAACGATATAATTTATGATGTCTATAAACTGAAGAAATAATAACGTACCAGGTTTGATTAAAATGAACTTTAATAAACACATCATATCCAATAGGAATCTACTTGCATTGATGTTAAACTTGGTCAGTTACTGTAGAAATATTAGGATTTGTAAGCACCCTTCCCTGAAGTTAGTTTTCAGTACTAGGAAACAAATATTTATTTCAGTGGATGCATATTTCTGAGAATAAACTTTTTAAAAGTTGATTATAAATCCACATATATGAATATGAATGAATTCAGGCGGTGTATAAGAAGACACATATATTTCATATTTTGGTAAATCTGGAGAATATATATATATATATATATATATATATATATATATATATATATATAATGTATATATAGACACACAAACACACACATTATAATGTAGCAATATATATGCCAATTGAAATTCATCATGAAAAATAACTCATCCGCATATCCCAAAATATTCATTTTACTGAACATGAATATGTGTATAGTGTTGTTCATCTAGGAAGCTCACCCATGGGTTGAATTTTCAGTTAAAACAGCGTTTAGGAGGAGTGATCTCTTCTCACAATTTGTATCTGCCAAGTCAGCCACCTCACAAGAATGTATATGTGAAACCAGGTAGGATTCTATTTGTGCATATAAAAATACATTTGCTTAATAGGCTACAGAGAAAGGGAGACAGGAATTCACATTTTTCTTAACTTTAAAAACACATGGAAAATTATTTCAACAAATAATTGACTAGATTTATAACTCCTACCTTATATCATGCAAAAGGTAATTCCAACTATACACCATGCTTCTTCTGAAATGCTTGTATTTCTATTCTGTTTGGGTTATTTTTCTCCATTATATTAGGATTAGTAGTCAGAGTTTAGTAGGGTATGGGTTAGTGTCAGGGATTCAGTATTTCAAACAGAAAATTGGAAAATGAATCCAATGTGTATGCAAATATGTGCTACAAAACAATCTTCCCTCTCTCATCCAGAACAATGACTTTACATTCCCTTTGCCCCAAGTAAGTCAGAATTAGAGGAGAAGAGTTAGAAAATCTGTGAATATATATTTAGAATGGAAAATGCTCAGGAGTTCACAACCTTGGAGTTGATAGAGCAGTTTCCAAAAGTAAGTGACATGGTAAACACTCCACAAACATGGAGATCTGCTGGCCTAAACACTTCTTGAGAAATTGCCTCTGAGCTTGGGCACTTGAAATA